>NW_024610061.1:0-124999 GCF_016920785.2 Ixodes scapularis | reverse complement strand
CTTTTCGAATTCTTTTGATAATTAAGTTCGAAAATTCGAAATTCATCGAATTTTTTGGTCAGTCAAGTTCGAAAGTTCGACAAGCATCGAACCTTGCAGCGCAATAAGTTCGAAAGTTCGAAAAAGATCGAATTTTTTAGCGTAATAAGTTCGACGGTTCGAAAAGCTTCGAAGTTCTTAGCTTAACAAGTTCGAAAATTCGACCTCCGTCGAATTTTACGATATAGACAATTCGAAAAATCGAAATCTTTCGAACCTTTCGAACCGCTTGATTCGATCATCGAAACTTCGATTCGAAAAAAGTTCGCGGCATCCCTAGTCTGGACTTTGGGGTCGCGCGCAAAGCGCCTAAGCAAACAAAACAACTTGCAAAAGGCGGCAAAAAAAAAAAAAAAAAAAAAGGAAATAGGAGAAAAAAAAAGAGGAGCTTTTCAGCGCGGTTTGGTTACGGGATCGCGCGCCGCGCGCAAGGAGGTGAGGAAGAGAAGCGGAGAAGCCCTCCCTTAGGAAACGCCTTAAAGGGTGTCCAAACAGGACACTACAAAACGCACGACTCCGCCAAATCGTGAAAATTGAAGCGGGCTTGAAGCGGGCGCTTCCGCTTCAATTTTCAAGATTTGTCGGAGTCCTGCGTTTTGTAGTGTCCTGTTTGGACACCCCTTAAGCAAACGAAACAGCTTGCGAAAAAAAAAAAAAAAGAACAACCCAGGGAACTAAGAGAGAAAAAAAAAAAAGGAGCTTTCTTTCCTTCTTTTTTTTGCACAGCGCAGTTTGGTTACCAGGTTGCGCGTCGCATGCCGCGGGCAAGGAGATAAGAAAGATAGCCGAGAAGCCCTGCCTAAGCAATGCCTAAGCAAACGAAACAACTTGCAAAAGGCGGGAAGAAAACAAAAACAGGGAACTAAGAAAAAACAAAACAACAGGAGCTTTTCCGTTCATTATGCGAGTAAATAGGGATGCAAAAATTTTACTTGGCGTAATGACCCCCCCCCCCCCCCAATTTTCATTTTTCGGAAAAAAAAAAGTGTGTTCATTCTGCGAGTAAATACGGTAAATGAAACTCGAGATGACTTGTGGTTTATGCTACGCCTGAGCAGTATCGAAAAAAAGAGAAAATAAAAGCAAGAGCTGTTCAGATCTTTGCTTAAAGGCGGTTGGCTATGCCAGCAGATAATGGACAGGGGCTGTGTGCGGTCAACAAAATAGCCTAGCAGACGACGCTCGCAATGGAAAGGGCTTTATGCGCAAGCGCCTAATCTCTCCCGTGACGCCGCATTTCTCCGCGGCACAGCGCCGGCTGTCCCGGCGGTCGACTCTCACATGATATTACAGTGTAGACCGCATATAGCGTATGTCTCGGGAGTCGCGAAAATCCGCACTATAAGCGGTACCGTGCTATAACCAAAACATCAATTTTTCAGGCCAAAATACATGCCATGAGACAACTTATCTTTGTAAAAGAATTTATTTTATGTTAGATGAAAAATAAAGCTTAGTTTGAGGAAAGTCTTTATTTTAACATACTAGTGCAGTTCTGTCTCAAGTGTGTCACACATTTTGAAAGAAATGAGCAGCTTTTGCCTGGCGCAGCCTTTTGACGGCGTCGCGGGTTGCGGACGGACGTTGCGAGCGTTCAGGATTGCTAAGCCTAATCACTTTTCTCCGGAGATGAAAATGCGTGAAAATTCGCATCCTTCATACGGTACGCGCCAGGAATACCTTGAACTTGAGCACACGCATGAAATGCGCCAAATAAGAAATCCGGGCGATGTTCGAGGACACAAATGCTTAGAAATCGCCACTGTAGTCGAAGTAAACAAACACGACGACACGGGCGTTTCTGCCGTCTTGAGAGCGCCGCCACGACATCGCCGCACGCGTAGGTGGATGTTCCCTTCTAGTACGTGCTGGATTATCATAGCGACACACAACGAAAATTCACAGTCAAGGATAGCGCTTTTACGCAGAACGATGAGATGAACGCCGTCTACGACGACGATCACAACCGACGCGATGTTCGCGGAATAGAAGCAGCCGGCCCGCGACCGGAGGAGGAGGAGAAGCATTGTAATAGAGGTTGGGGGGGAAAGGAGAGAGCCAATAGTGGCATGCAACGCGCGCGAACAGTTCTCCTCGACCTGCGATTGGTCCGTCGTTGCGGTTGTTTGTTTCTTTGTTTCCAACGCAGCGGAGGGACGCACGTATGTGAACGACTCGTGCGTCCCTCCGTCGCTATGGCAACTGAAGCCTCTCTCTTCGCTTCTCCCCGCTTTTTCGAGCAACCTCCGAGCAACCACAGGGAAGCGAGCTCGCTGCTCCGGTCGTCGGCGCGGTCGGCGGGCTGTGCCAAAAACCGCACTATAAGCGGTATTTCCCTTCGCGCGCCTGCATTTTAAGCGGTATGTAATTACATGGAGTTCTATGGGAGGTGAACCGGTGGTTTAAAAAAACTGTGTTATACCCGGTCCTGCACTATAAGCGGTTACGTTGTAAGTGGTCTATACTGTATTAAAAAATTGGGCCACTGTAGCTGCATTGATCAGCATATTGCCCTTGGCCACCAAACTGATGCATTAAGTACTCTGTTACTGTGTGAATGGTTAAAAACACTCAGAAACATAGAGTGCCACATTACATTTCCTCTGTCTCATTTTCTTCACCTGCCATCTTAAACATTATTGTTACTATTATTCATATTATTAAACCAATATGAATGGTTGTCGGAAAAAGAAAAGCATGCCTCTCTCTCAAATATAACTTTGTGTGTCTTGATCACCTAAAGTCAACCCCTGCTTTTGGGCCATTCATTTTTGTGCGTGCAGGGTGGATGTTTTTTACTTTGTAGCACAGAGTGGTACACTTTTTCCCAACAAGAATATAAAACAAATTGTAATATGACCCATATTGAGGGCCATCTGTCGGAAAGAACACAAAACATGTGCTGGAACCAAACCCCGAGGCACGACTCACAGTCGGGTTTTGTGTTGAGCGGTGCGGTGTAAGCGTCCTTTATACTCAGCATGCAAGGTGTTAACATTGAAATGTTTTTCTCTTTGTAAAATGTTTATGTGGAGTTGGCATTTTTTTAAAGATAATTGTTATATTTCTTTTTAAAGGGATTGTCCGGTCAAATTTTGTATTAGAGAAAACAATTGAATATCATTGTTATTGCCTTGAGACGCATCATACGTGCAATATCTGAATTTTATATGGCCCTCTGCGTGAGTAACTACATTTATACTGCTCCAATCGCATTCTAGCGTAAACGCTGCTTTTGTTGGCAACATTGCAGCTCTGACGTCACAAAACACAAAGCGAGCATTTTTGTCTCGTCGTTTGCCTGCAAGTGAACGCCTCAGCATGCTTCGTTTTTGTTGTTGTGCTCGACTTGTTTTGTGGTTGGGTGAGATTTTTGTTGTGCGGTTGGGTGCCACAACCACCGGGCAGCACATGCGAGCTAAGACATGACGTTCCACACTTTTCCGCGAGACGTGCAGTGACGAGCAAAGTAGATCGTCGTCGTGCGTAGGAACTGGGTTCCCGTCAAGATCGAGATCCTGCTTATGCAGCAATCATCTCACAGAAGAGAGCTACGAGCTGAGCTCTAAGCGGACAGAAGGCTTGTAAGCTGACGTGTGATGCTGTGCCAACTGGTGCATTCGATTCAACCGGAAGTTGCATGACCGCTGCGCTGGCGCGGTCGGTTCATCCGAGTTCTGAACGAGCTCAGACCCAGTTCAGTTCCTCAAAATCTTGCACCGGCTCCGGACTCAGTTCAGCGTCCGTGCAGAAGCAGACGACACTCCGCGTCCGTCTCTGCTCGCAGTGCCATTTTTCGCAGCTCTTGCTCAAATGTCTGCGATGTTTAACAATAACGCCGATACGGAGGTTGCATTTCTTCTCATTTATGATAATAACGTACCTGCTGTGGACGCGGAATTGAGATCATAGCCGAGGGTAGGAATTTGCTTGATTATGATATTCTGAAGGCGTTTTAGGCACCTGCTCGTGTAGGTTTGGCTCCCCGTGGTGAGTGTTGAAATATTGGCTCACGTAAATTGTTTCTTTTTGATGCTATGTGGGGATCCTCAGTGTTGGTATTCTTACTTAGAGACACGGGAAAGGTATTGCCCTCTTGATAGTCCCCGCCTCAGTTGCTCTTGGATGCATATTGACGACTCCGATGCAATGCAGAGGTCTGGGATTTAGTGCGTTGGCACTCGCATGTCCCCGTAGCTGAGCATAATACTGCATGCTTTGTCCGCTGGTATCTGTGGACACCCGCTAACGGGCCTGGGAAAAACGCCGAGAATCGTCCTTTTTGCCGATTCTCGCTTCAACTTGACGCCAAAGTTGCGGTCGATAACTGTCTTGGCCAAGACGCTATCGTCAGGCCTTCGTCTTCGAGGTGACCGGTATACCGACCGCGCGCTGCCGCCAGTGACTCCCGACGCAAAGTCATTCTGATGCTGCAAACTTATCGTCGAAATGCAAAGATTTCCTTTGAGTGGCATTTTCCGCTACCTTCTTGACTTGTAACCGACTATAGTTCAGAACTTTCTGGCTGAATCGAACAGACCTTGATTATGCAGCGAAACCGAAACCAACAGCTAGGCCATCTCGAAATGATACCAGTTGTATTGAGCACGCGTGAAGCCCGATATCTGTTTGACCTGCGTGTGGAAATGGAGCGTGACTATGATTCACCAAGCTCGTCCAAGTCAAGTGACGACATGCATTTGAACGGTTCGCCGTTTGCCTTCGACCCGCGGACATCGCCTCTGAGGGAATGACCTGCAGCCTCATCACCGATCCAGTGGATTCGCTGAAATGTGTACCCAGATGCCGCTTCGTGTACCTAGGTGCCGCTTCAGAGGCGAAATCTGCAGCCTTTGCTTTGCAAGTGCCCCTAGTTCGATCGGCGTCCGTTGCAGTTGTTTTTGCGCAAAACGGCAAAACGTTTGCTCGAAGCTTATGACTGTCTGCGAGTAATATCCTGCTAAAAGTCGTGACTTTTTTTGCACGTGCTTGGGAACTGCATTAAAAGAACCGTATTTCAGTAGGGTGCTGCTTAGGAGACTATATAATTCGAAACAAAATACAAGACATCCATCGACCAATGCTTGTTATCCCGACCACCCGACAAACCTTTGCGTTTTGCGACGTCACGCAGCACCTACGGATGTCAGCCATCGACACTGGCGAAATTCGGGGTGCAGTTTCGTACATAGGCTCATGAAAGGTTTAATTAATAACAAGAGATCATACATCAAAATAAAAATGACGTTTGTCTATATGAAGGCTCCCTCGACATAACGAGCGTAAGAACTTAAGTACTTCCGGTTTGCGCCGGACAATCCCTTTAAGACATTACCCATCCTCTGTTTGGAAACCTATGGCTACATACATTTATAGGGCTGTGAAGCTATCAGTTCCTTTGAATGCATCATAACCAGTGCTCAATGAGATGGGCCTGAAACAAATGACACCTACCATAAAATTAGGTTAATTTCAGAGGCAGGGGGGGGGGGTGCCCCTCGGTGTCTTGCCGGCTTCACTTTGTTAAAGGCTACCCAACCCTGTTTTGCAGACACCATAGAGAAATCTTTAGAGCTACCACTGGACGCAGCAGAACTGGCAAATCAGGCAACCAAATTGTTGGAGGAGCACGACTTCACCGAGGTGCTCAACAAGATCTCCGACGACGCGTTCAGCGACTTCTTCGCAGGTAATTCTTTGCTTTTTGTCTTAAGTCGATACATGTCTTCCGCCCATGCTTGTTGCAAGGTGCATGGTACGGTGAATGGGTATCACCAAAGGGTGACCAGAATTTGCATGGAAAGGGACGAACTGGCTGCTTGGAGCCCCCGGAATAGGTCTCTGTCGTAGGGTGCCAATTTTCTCGCCCTGCAGAAGGGGTAGGGTAAGAACTGTGCATTAGTGTTGCTTTGCGTACGACAAAATGTGTATGCCAAACTAATCTCGCAAAAAAGAAAAAGAATTGCCTGGCATTGATGTTTTGCCTTGTGCCAGTGGTCGGCAACCTTTTGGCGAAGCGGGCCTAGTCGCCGCGAAGCCAAGGCGGAACGGGCCGGACGGCAAGCAGCAGGGGGGAAGGGGGGGGGGGGGGGGGGGGGCGAAAATGAACAGTTTTTTTATTTCACGACAAACAACATGAGAAACGACATTTCCACGAAAACCTAGAAACTCCTCTCAGTGAGACTTTTGGTGTTGAACTGCGCTCGCCAAATTGCGAACATCCACATTCAAGCTGCTAACTGCGAGTCGCAAAATATTGTGGAGGTTCTCGTCAGTCATTCGTGAGTGGAAGTTGAATTTTATGCACTTCATTCGTGAAAAAGTCTGCTCGCAGACGGGCAGCAAATTAGTCAACTTTATTGTTTTTTTCTTTAGCTGACCGCGTAGGAGGGGGGGGGGGGGGGGTTATCGGGAGGCTGAGGGCCGTATGATACTACCTCGCAGGCCGGATCCGGCCCGCGGGTCGCTGGTTACCGACCACTGCCTTATGCAATTGAGGTGTGGTAACACTAACGCACAGTTCTTACCCTACCCCCTTGCAGCACGAGGAAATTAGCAGCCTACAACAAAGACCTGTTTCATGGGCTTGCATTGACCGTTGCATAGATTGTTGCTCGGAGCGGGCGGCCGCTGAGTGACCGTGCGTGCCTCGCGCAGAATCCAAGAACGGGGAGTATGTGCCGAGCAAGGAGGAGACGGAGGAGCTGGAGCGTGCCCTGGCGGCGGTGTCCAAGGACGTGCATCTGGCCCGGGAGTCCCTGGCCAAGCTGTCGGGGTCGTCGTCGGCCGAGGTGCCCGACCTGCCTGACCTGGTGGACGCCTTCCCGGACCTGCCCCTGAGCTCGAGCGACCTCACCTCCCTCACCCAGGCCCTGATGGGCAGCACCCCCGAGGCACTGCGCACCGTGGCCCTGCTCTCCTCGGACCTGCACCCACACCACCCGGAGGGATTCGCCCCGCTCGAGCCCCCGTCCCCCGCCGGTGCCACCGTCTTTGTGCCCGCGAGCGCCGGCACTGCAGAAGTGGCCGCCAGCTGGCTGCTTGGAACCGTGGGGCAGGACTTCGGCATCGGGAGTGCAAACAACGCCACGGGGGCGCCCGCGGGGGCCGGGGCGTCCCAGGTGGGGCTGCCCAAACAGTCGGTGCTGGCGCAGGAGTCGGTGTCCTAGCGATGATCACGCACCGCAGTGGTCATCGTCGTCCCCGGTTCTCGTCTGGTCGGGGGAAGGACGCCCCTTCCGCCGGGCTCTCGTCGGGAGGCCGCGCCGGAGCCGAAAGAAGCCCGCAGTACAAAGATTCACCTTTACGTTGGGGGAACCGCACCCCTCGGGACCGTGTTCCCTGCAGCTACCCCCCGGGGCCGCATCGGAGGTGTGGGGGGGGTGTCCGCCCCCTCCTCGTGCTGTCGTGCTCAATTCTCGCGTTTGCTGTGGGGGATGGGGCGGGATGGTTCTCTCCTGGGACGTGGCGTGCCCCCTCTCTCGGGCATGTATAGGTTCTTTCGTCGAGACTTTCCCTCTCTCATCGTTCTCTTCGGCAGTAGCTAGACTGACTGTAAGTAACACGTGTATTATAGGTACCCGCTAATCCTCCCATCCTCCCTTCGTGGCAGTTGCGTCACTTCCCCTCATCTCTTTCCTCCCTCGCAGGTTTCTTTTTGCGTGTCATCCTATGTACAGGTATATTTAACGTTAAAAAATGGTGAAAAGGAAAATTGCTTTTTTACGCGCTTTGCAGTTACTTTTGTTACGCCTCTGGGCGGCTGGACTTTGACTTTCCGTTCTCCATCTTGTGATGTGGACCATGACGTGTGGACAAGACAAGTTACCAGTATGTTATGTATTATATATATATACATATATAAATATGTATACACGTGTACATGAGTATCGATTATTCTTAGGGAAAACAGGACTTTGCTGTTTCAGAAATTGTGTTATCTGTGTCGTGTCTGCGTAATTTCTTTTTCTTACTGGCAGGATTTTGGTAGTGCAAAGGATATTGTGTGGCAGGGAAATGTCTCTTCTGTTCTCTGGAACGAACAAAAAAAACATGTTTTGTACAGTCTTTTTTTTTTTGTGTGCCTCGGGCATTTGTTGTTGATCATAACATCTCTAGCAATGAAGAACATGTGAACGTTTGTCTCTCATAAGTTAGGTCATGGATGGAGAAAGGAGAAAGCTTTGGCTTTGTCCTTTCGTTGTCTTTGTTATTGCTGTGGTACACTCGCATTATTTATATTTCTTTTTAAGAAACTGCCGCGTGAAATGGTACACTTCCAAGGTAACTGTGCATTTAGGCCGAACGTCTGGACGCCGCTTTTTTTTTTTTTAGCGTGGCTTCGTCTCTTCCCCAAAGAGTTTTTGAATTTTGTCTACGCTGCATGCAGGTGCGCGAAAGCCCCGTAAAGCGGAAAATCTCCAGACTAAGCCCGTGACTCTAATCCCGCCGATTGTGTGGCGTTTGCCCCCGAGAGTTGTTGAGGACGTGTGCGGGTCGCCCCGCGGTCGTGCCCGGCGGCACGGCAGCCGCAGCTCTGAGGCAAGTGCGCCGAGCGTTGGCTCGGGTGTTGGGCAGCCACTGCCAGCCCGCAGTCGTGGTTTGCTGCTTTTCGTTTCTGGTTAGTGGAGGTAGAAGGTTTTGGGCTTAGTCGAGCAGTGTATTTTGAAATGACCTAGAAGACTGTAATTCCTTGTGGATGTTTCTATTCATTCATATCAGTGTATAAGTGGGTTTTAAAGTGGCAAAGAAGAGAAAAAAATTAGGAAAAAAAAAATAAAGAGCTTTTAATGGTCCACTAACATGCTGTAATGATGATTTCTGCTTCGAGCACTCGCAGACGCTTTGTCTTTTGAACGGGTACATTTTGGTTTTAAATGTTGTGCAATGCATTAAAATAGTTGCCTGTTGTGTTTCCACGTTTAGATTTTTTTTTAATTTTTTTTTTCATGCATCTTCCAAAGAAGCACTTTTTCATGGTCAACAGCCGGCAGATCCCTAACACACCTTCCGAGCCAATTGTAATTTTATCCAGTCATTCCCCCATTTTCTTTTTCTTTTTTTTTTGTGGAATAAGGTGAAAGATGGCCCAGATGAATCTTGATGGACTAGCTTTTGCGTCTAAAAATCAGATTTGTATTCTGGAGTCATCACGGCGGAATAAATACTCCTGCAACTTTACTTCGCATCATGTTTGTCTGCCACCATTGGCCAGGCCTGCCACTGGCACAGTCCTGAGGTGAGGTGCTCCTCACATGACTGCCCATTGGTTGAATGTTTGGTGCTGTTGGGGAGGCAACTACTAACTGAAAAACAAGGAAACCTCGAAAGGAGTTTACTGCAAAGAAAAACTGACGAGTAATTACTTTTCAGTTGGATTCAATTAGGATTGTTCAAAAGCAGTATCAATCTTCATGTTGTAAGGCAGTGGTTCTGAAATGGGGATCTGCGAAGGCATTCTAGGGGTCCGCAAAGCCTGCCTCATCAGTCAAGCCCGGCAATAAAAGTTGTATTTATTCAGATTGATAAGAAATGTTCCAATTTTCCAGCGTTATCTCAGGAACGGGCTCGTCCACCATCTTCGCCGACAATGGGGTCCGGGAAACATCAATGGTTGAGAGCCACTGTCATAAAGTAACATCAGCAATAACTGATAGATGCATCTGATCTACCCATGATTGTAGGCCTCTTAAAATTAATTTTGAATTGGAAGGTTTGAAATTTTAATTTTCCGTTGTTTAACATTTGTAGTTTTTGTTTTTGCTTGTAAATCTTGCTATAAGCAGCTATCGCTTGTTTGGGTGGTTAGTTGTCAGTTTATTGTGCCCTCCTTTGTCGGTCTTTCAAAGACTGGTCACTCCCCCAAGCCTGCATAACTCGCTAGGGAATCTTCATTTAAAAATTTAAGAAAGTGAAACACAATGGTTCTTGTAGCATCCCATGTGTTTTTTTTTCTAAAAATATTTTGCCCAGACACGTTCTTTAAGTTTTATTCTGAAGTTTCAAATGCAGCTCTCGGCAAAAGCATAAAATATGCCATTTGCCTTTGAACAGTTGTTTAGGTTGCAATACAATTTGTTCATCAGAAGCAAGATTTACACATTTTTGCTACTGTGTTTCTGCTGGCAGTTCCTCGCCTTTGGATCTCGCAACATAGGTAAAATCCTCCTCCTTCTCTAATAGGGCTTTAGAAATCCAGGGACCATGCTCCAAGTCGAGCTCTTGAACCAAGGTACTGAGAAAAAAAATACATACCGAGGTTTTACGTCCCAAAGTGACTTGATCTTGGGTTGATAAGTGATGTAAAATAGTCTTGGTCATACTTTAAGGGATTATGAAATGATTTCAATATCACAGGCATGTTAATGCATAAGACTAATGAGCCAGGAGATAAAGGGATACTGAAATGAAAATTTTAATTTACTTCTCACGTTCAGGTATAAGTTGAGCATGATAAACATCTGCTAATGACAATCACATTGTTGTATTTTGAACTGATGGCTATATTTTTAGTCCTAAACAGCCGGTTCTGGCAAGCACTTCAGCAGTTATCGGAGAGCGACACATCTTAGGAGATCTGGGGGGCTATGTTGCACGTTTTGGACTCCCAGGAGACTCGGTAGAAGGAAGTGACGTCAACAACGCTCTTTGGATGTTGAATGGTGGAGTCGCTGATGACGCGTTGCGTGGTGCTGCTAAGATACGTTCATTCACACCTACGTCACTTCCTTCTCCCTAGTCGCCTGGGCGTCCAAAACGTGCAACATAGCCCCCCAGGTGCATTCACGACGTCATCAGTCCTAGGATGGGCAAGCCTATGACGAGGCTCTCGTGGTTATGAGCTTCGCCACTTGGTGGCGTGAGCTCTAAGCTTTTTTACATTGATGGTGGCTGCCCCGAAAAGGTAAATGGATGAAACCATGTGCACCGAGCGAGTAGTGGGGTTGATTATTTTCTATTTCAGGGCTGCAGTTAATTTGCATGCCTTTAGTTTTCTTCATTTACCCTTCTGTCACTGCACTTGTTCAATACTGCTCCCAACCCCCTGGGCGGATAGGGTCCGCCATCACTCCTGCTGAACAAGAAGGGGTCCCTGAAACATAGGTTGGAGAACCACTGGCTTAGAACTTCAGATGATAAAATAAGTGCTAAAATTTCGTTTCATTACCCCTTTTAGCTTCTACTATGTAATTTTAATAATAGGACCAGGCTATTGCATCTCTTTTAGAAACTTCACGTAGTTTAAAGTTGCTTGGCAAATGTTTCTTGCTGCCATCGGTCAACAGTATCCAAGTCTGTCGATCAGCATGCGTAAGTACTGCCACTAAATATAGCTCGCAGATTTGTCTGTGCTTGGCTCGGGCAAAACTAACATACTAAGACGCTGGTTTGGGTTCAGCTCCCATTGCTGAGATCCTAAAATAAGGTTAAACGCTTAGCACATGTCTTGGTCTCTGTGCATTGTTAACTCGGGCATCGACACTGGAACACATCAGTAAAGATGCTCCGCGACATTCTGTCCACAAGCTGTTGCTCAAGTTGCGACGGGAAATATGCCCAATGCACATTCTGTAGATCTAAAACAAGGATAAGAAGAGACCAATGTGCAAAGTAGACAAACTTGGTCCCCTATTTTCTGAAGCTGAGCAAGGCAAGGAGAAAAAAGATGAATACAGAAGGCTCCACCTCTCAATGCTTGAAGGGAAGGGATACCAGCACATAAATAACAAAGCATCACACTGGGATTGGTGGCCGAGGGGGCTAGTGTGCACCAGCTCGGAGCACGCGGAGCGAAAGCTTTCGCTGCAGAACCTAGGGATCCTGGGTTCAATCCCCACCCATGCTCATTTTGATCTGAATGAGCATGACACCGGCATGCAGTTGTGTATCAGTACTCCGTGGTGCACGTTAAAGACCCCAGGCTGGCAGTTGTACCGCACTGGCTAAATTGCTCTTCACAGCTGAGACACCAGATGCCCACTGAGGCAGACTAACTTCCAGCTGTATAAACATACACACAAAACAAATTCTACGTCGCACACCGGAGGTGATGAAATTGGACAGAAAAGCTGCATCAGCATTTGGCTGACACCCACGTCGCCGTTAATGAAACGAAAGACTGCTGAACGCTGATGCCCCACTCTTGTCTCTGGTGGTAGGTGATGCAGAAAATCAAGCACCATGACCTTATTATCTGGGATGTGACATACACTTATGAGAGCAGGGTGAAAGGAGAGGATGTGCTAGAGGACAAAGTGCTAAAAAGTGGAAAGTGTATGTTGACCTTCGACTGCATCTGCTAGGCACCTCTATGCCTCTATGCGCATTTCAGTCTATACGATGGCAGTGCTTTTGCTTACTGTGCAAGGCAGTGATGGTCCCTAATACATGGTGTGCAATGTAGTGATGCAAAAGTATCGTAAAACTATTGCTGGTACCATTAACAGTATACTCGATAGCTGACAACTATCAACTATCGATAGCCGACTATTTTAATGCTATCGATGGCGTTTTGTTTATGCGACGAATAATGTCGAGAGTCCATCCAAGAAATGTTGCAAAGCGTGGAGAAAAGCGCAACTGCAATTAAGGACTTCCACATAATTATCAGAAACATGTCTAAAACCTATAGAAAAACTACAGGAAGACGGTAGAAATCCTCCTTACAAACCATGGACAATAAACTATCGATATACTATAAAAAAACTGAATAGAAGATATTCTGATAGTGAAATATCTATATTTTTCTTGATAAGTTGTCAAAGTTTATCTTCTGTCTTTTGATTAGGAGTTCACACTTTGTAGACAAAGTTCAATCAGGAAAATGAAAATCCCTTTGTCGTCCAATTAGTAAGCTATGCACCGCAAAAATCTAAAACTCTTCTTAAATATGATGCTAGTGATGGTGATTCAACACATAAGTACGGGGACATGACTTTACTTAGATGAAAAGATGTGGTGTTTATTTCAAACAGATTGTAAAAAAGGAAAAAAAAAAAAAAATATTGCCTTGGATTCGCAAGTTTTTTTGCACTTAATGTCTCATTGCCAACAATATTGTTACTTGGATCATGGAAAACTTAGTATTTATTTTTGATCCAGTGAAATATAAAAGCATCAGTAACTAACCATGCTGGCTTGGTATAAGCTTTTCATCTGGCAATGTTCAATTTGAAGTGTCCACAAGGTTTTTGTTACACTTATTGGCCCAAACATATTTATTTGTATACATGATGTAAGTGGTGCTATATTTTGAAGTTGTATTTTATATCAACAGGTAAATCATTAAACTCTGAAAATAGAATTGAACAAAAAGTGGCAACACACCACTGCAAAAAAGCCTAAATGTTTTCGTCAATGGCCATTTCCCAATTTTCGTGATCTGCTAATTAACCACAAATAGTTACCAGCAGAAAAAAAAAAGTGATCCTTAGCAGAGTGCCTATTCTCACCTCTCAGTGGACAAGGCTATGGAAGGCAATACATGACAATTGAATAATAAAAAGTGTGAAAAAAACAAGTAACCCTAATGCTATACTTCATTTCAGCTCAAGTTCAGATGCAGCTGATGCTACAAGTCCTGAACAGTGCTTGCACTGCATGAGCGTGTGTGCTTGGCAGGGCTGCTGAAAGCCCGCAGCTCATGCTTGTAGCATAGGCTCAAAGCTGAAACGAAGTATAAATGTCTTCAGCGAGTATTTTTCCCAGCTTCAAGACAAAAAGAAAATCTTTTTTCTTTTGAAGAAAAGAAAAGGGAGGGGGGGGGGGGGGGGGCAGGGGGCATGCACCCTCCCCCTTTCTTTGCAATCTCATTTTGCTGGGGCCTCCTCTCCCCCCTCCCCCTCATACAGCATTTTGTCATGGGTGGCACCCCCCCAAAACTAAATCCTGGCTACGTGCCTGAAGCGTACCAAAGTGCAATGACTACAGTAAAACCCGTTTAGAACGAACCCACATATAGCGAATTATTGTCAATATCAAACTCACGAAAAATTAAAATAAAAATTCATGTAAAAAGTATGTTTTACAACGAACAACATATTGGCTATATCGAACTTTTCCCCTCCGTGAAGGCTTCCAAAATCGCGCAAACAATCGTCTTCTAGCCTGTCCCTTCCCCCAAAAAAAGAAGTAGGAAAGGAAGAAAATTCCAAAAGCTCAAGTTGCGAACGAAATTGAGCGAAGAGAAGAGATTCAGAAGGGGACAAAGCTAAAAAATTACACTCTGCTCGCACGCTCAAGAAAATATATTTTCATCCCAAAGTGTTTGCCCACGAAGAGCAGCGATTCAAATGAAGAAATAAACAAAAAAAATCTTTTAGCGCGTTGTTACAAGGCGGAAGTAAGGAATGAGAAAGATAGAGAACCTCTCGCCTTACAACGAACTCATCGTGAAAGTTCGTTAAAAAGTTTTTGCTATATCAAACTACTTGCTATACCGAACTGATCATAGCATTTCCTGCAGTTCGTTATAAACGGGTTTGACTGTAATATCAGAATTTCAGAAATTTACAAAATATGTGCATGGAAAAAGTATCCGAACGCCATTCCCGTTTTAAGAGTCTAAATTCATTGCCCTTTTTGTAGACAATATGCACGTTTAG
The DNA here is from genome assembly GCF_016920785.2 of Ixodes scapularis. Taxonomy (NCBI): domain Eukaryota; kingdom Metazoa; phylum Arthropoda; class Arachnida; order Ixodida; family Ixodidae; genus Ixodes; species Ixodes scapularis. The sequence goes on along the minus strand of NW_024610061.1, from coordinate 110,357 downwards.
CCTTCTTGCTTTGTTTTGACCAAGGCCCTATATTGTCTGCTCGTAGATATCCGTCGCCATGTTCTTTATAGGTTTGGCTTTCATTTTGATAATGCTCGATAGTTTCCTGAAAGTTTTAATTTTGATAGTACCATAGATAGTCAATTTTTCAATAGTTTTGCATCACTAGTGCACTGATGTTGCAACAACTGTTGTTGGGGCCTAGCTGCTAGCATGCATCTTCTGGAGCATACGCTTTGGACCACCAAGTTTGCTTTTTTCCACTAGAACAAGTAGGAAAGCCCACCAGCATGGTACAATGATGTTATGTGCAAGCCACATATTCGAGCACTTGTATGCCATGCACCACTCGATGGTTACCTTCCATATATTTGCCCCCCAGTTGCCTCCACTCGGTGCGGCACTGCAGATCTCCATGGTGCAGGCTGTTGCCCTTATGCAGTGCCGTGGCTTTCCTGAACCAGTAAAGATCACTGTCGTCGAACAGCTTGGCATGCTATGAAATTGCACACTAGTGTCGCTGGCTTTGGAAACTGCATCACTAGCAGGTGGGAAGTATTGCTGTACTTGTTTCCCTCTGGGCACAGGTTTCCACAAACATATGGCTTTAAAAACTACCTGGCATGTTTACACAAACATCTGTATAAAATGAGAAGGTAACCAGAGCCGCATGCAGCATGACATGGATGCAGGGCAAGCTCTTTTGAGGCACATCATTCAACCATTTTGGTTTCTCTCTTTTCTTTACTTGGGACTGTATTTCCGGATGACATAATTAAAAGTCAGACTTCTTCTAGTTCTACAAGGACGCCGCCACAGTCCTTAGGGTGCAGGAAAATGACTGGCTTCCCGTGGGCACCGGTGCTTGGTTTCTCAGAGAGGGTGCGCACGTTCTTGCCCCGGAGGTCCTCCACGGCAGCCTGGATGTTGTCCACCTCCAGGCAGATGTGGTGCATGCCTCCACTTTTGTTTTTATCCAGAAAACCCTGGACAGGACTCTTCTCTCCCAAGGGCAACAGCAACTCAAACTTGGTGTTCCCAGCTTCCACAAACACGGTGGTCACCCCGTGGCTTTGCAAAGGCTTTGGCTCACTCACCTGCATTCATTAGAAGTAATCACTCGGGTGGTGGAGATTACACTATGCTTCACAAAGCATAGTGTAATCTCCACCGCCCAATACGGGTTCCAAAAGGAAAAATCTACAGAGCAAGCTCTTCTCAACATAAAAAAAAAATTGGTTGCAAATATTGAAGACAAGTTAATTACACTCTGACTGTTTTTAGATTTGAGGAAAGCGTTTGACACCGTTCAGCATGCTATTTTAATCAGCAAACTAGAACATTATGGCAGCCGCGGGGTTGCGCTCGCATTACTAAAAAGCTATTTAACAAATCAGCAGCAATACGTAAAAATTGACAATCTAGAATCGACTAAGGAAAAAATGCGTCATGGTGTCCTACAGGGTTCCATATTAGGCCCTTTACTTTTCCTAGTTTATATAAATGATATAGTAAGCATTTCTGGTTCCCCAGAGTAATAATGTATGCAGATGACACTAATATTTTTTTTAGTGAAGCAACTCCAGAATGCCTGGAGGAGAGGGCAAACGCCTATCTTGTAAAGCTTTCAAAATGGCTGAGTTCCAATGGGTTACAAATAAACACAAGCAAAACAAAATATGTGATTTTTAAACCAGCAACAAAACATCTTACAAACTCCCTTAAGATTATGTTTGAAGGTGATTTAATAGATCAAGTAACTGAGGAAAAATTTCTGGGTGTTTTAGCACTACAGGAGCTAAAATGGAATACACATGTAAGTAAACTAAAGTCAGAATTATCACGAGTTCTTGGCTGTATTTATAGGGTGGCAAGCCTTGTGCCAAGGTGGTTAGTAGAAACATTGTATTACCCCTTATATTTTTCCAAAATGTGTTACGGGATTCTTATATGGGGCACAAGTACAGCCATCCGATTACTATAAATTACTAATCCTACAAAAAAAGGTTCTACATATATTCAAAAACTATGGGGGGAGAATAAGAGAACTTCAGATGGAACCACTTTTTAATAAATACAAGATCTTAAAGGCAAATCAAGTATACTACTTCAAATTATTTTAATTAATTTATCGAAAAAAGGTTATACACCACCCCAGTCACAACAGAAGAATTGTACCCGTTCCGTCATGTTAAAGGGGTCATGAAACGCTTTTCCAACTTTTTCCTGTTTAGCTTTCCTCCTCAACTCATAAATCGCGCATTCCACCAAACAGTTCAAGAAGAGGAAAAGAGGGGAGGCCCCTCTTGCTCGGAATCTGGTTTATGTACCCGGACAAAGCCATTGTCCCCCTAGAAGATTAGCCCGTCGCTCAAAATTGAGACAAAAGTTGCTTTCCCCACACCGTTCACCCCGGAGCTGACAGTGCTGTGGAAGCTACGTGCCTGTTGGGCCAGCCACACTTGCCAAATGCTTACGCTCCTCCGCGCATACCCACGCGCAGAGATTGAGGTCAGGTGATGAAAGGAAGGCGGCTGATTGGTTCGGCAAGCGCGTAGCTTCTACCACAATGTCAGCTTAGGGGTGAAGGGACTAAGTGAGGTCCGGTTTTGTGTGACGTGCGTTTGGACACGATGACACGCTTTTGGGACCGCGGATGTATCACAGTGAAAAGGCAGAGAGCTTACGAAGGGGAGGAGGTACGAAATAGTCCGCTGTATTTTAAAATTTTCGCACTGAAAGTCAGGCTTTTGACTTTCTACCTTTTTTCTTTTGGCCCACTGAACGATGTGCTATTAGTGAAATCCCAATCGAAAATGATTTATCCCAACCCAAAATCCGTTTCATGGGCCCTTTAAAAGAAGGGAACCCTATAGAAGAACAAATTACGGAAGGCAGAGTATACACTATCAAACAATTAGTCTATTAAATAACATGCCCTCTATGAAGTATGCAAAATCGCTCCCTTTATTTAAAAAGAATGTAAAGCACCGCTGGTAGGCAGCGATATAAAATTTATCTAAGCTTCCTAATCACAATAAAGCATTGTATTATACTTTATAACTTCAAAGTTCATCCTTGTTTTATTTTATGTGCATGACTCGCCTTGTTATATTTTGTTGGGAATATACTGTTCAGTTTCCGTAAAGTGAGCGATAATGATGTTTGTTATTTGTGTGTTCCTTAGATTACTTGTTTTTTCTTTCATGTTGATTATAATCTGTATTCTCGTCTTTTGCATTCAGTACTTGTTTTTATGCTTATATACATGGTGTTTATTGTTGCATTTGTGTTATGTATGTGTGCCTCAGTCTGTAAAAGTTTTTATCATGCTGTATTATTTTGTTCGATGGAATACATTTCCATGTTATTTTTTATGTGTAAACTGCAAGGGACCGGTGCCACGTTCGGCTCTTTTTAGCTTTTTGCACAGGCCCTTCTTTCGGGCTCTGCCCGAAGGAAAACGAATAAAGAAAGAAAAAAAAAAGAAAGAAAAAAAATGACAGATTGCTACCTTTGCGCCCACACACAGTCACCCGTAAACAAGGAGCCGAGCAGTCTTTGAAATGTCGGGCACATTAAAGAAATTGGTTAGAGTTCACTGAGTACCCTTTCTTATTGTTTACCTAACCAAATGGAGTTCTGCCGAAATGTTCATAATTAACTCTTTAAGAAAGAAAAAAAAAACCTGTTGGGCATTATTTTTCGTGCAACCCTCATTCTTATGACTTGTCTCAGTCAGTCAGGTACAGCCAGAGCAGGAAATACTCATGTGAATTTTTTCAATAAGGCAATACTCTCTATTTACTGCTACCATAAAGGGTTTTGAATATACATAGTTTTCACGGACGTCACAGCCGGGGCTTATGGGATATGTCAGCGCCATTGCCAGGTACTGACATAGTCTTAACGCTACAGTGTGAGCGTACAAAGCTGCTGTCCGAGAAACGCCGAAGCCTCCGACTTGCTCGCATACATTGGAAGTGCCCGTGTCTGTGGTCGTCACTTCGTTACCGGCAAGAAATACATTGCTCAACTCTACGTTGATAGCTGGATGCTTTGTTAGCACCCTGTGCGCATTGCCATAGCGGATGTGGGGCAGTGTTTGGTGCCTGGTAGTGTCACGCTGCAGGGATGTGCTTTTACCTTTCTCACACCATTTCTGTGATTGTGTAGTGTTTGTAGCACACTTGTGTCAATAATGTTGCGGCAGTGGCGCCGAGTTTACCCAGCTAAAATGCCGCGAGGCAAGTACGGGCACATCTCTCCGTTTCCAGGCAAACCTTCGGCTCTCATAAAGACTCTTCTTTTATTACCTGTCAACTTGTATCATTCAGCACGACGATGCACTTCAATGGGAGATGCATCAATGTCAGGCTCTTTACCCATCCAGTCTTAAAATAGTTGTGGGCATTCAGGGCCCTGAAAGCCTTCATCTGTTGCAGCGACACATAGTTCATCGACAAAACCAGGTAGTTAATTATGTCCACATGCAATGTGACTGGCTGCACATCCGCATCTAGAGCAGTGTCCGCGCCAACGTGTAGCGTGTATGAATCAACATTGTCACACATCTTCACTTTAGACTCATATCGAGATCTGTGTAAGGCCCATAAGCTCTTCAAAACAGGAAGTGCAGAACTCATGGCGAATGGCCTTCGCCATCGCACTGTATGGGCGATACAAATTTTGCAGCGAAGAAGCAATCGAGCGGCAAACGTAAGGCGGCGGCAGCGTCTGCGTCAGCTTCTCAGTACCTGGCGATGGCAGCCAGCGGGCGGAAGTAGAGGAAGTGACGTCACGTGGGAACTATGTATACAAGTGGCCATAGCTGCAGTGGGACAGAGAGCACTGCATCTGCACAAATAAATTACTTTTCATACACATTTCGTTAGTACAGTAATGCAAGGTTATGCACAACATGACCTTCTCCAAGTGTGACATGTCAACATGCCACCTAAAGTTGAGCTGGAATGCTCACCTTTAAACCTAAGGTGTTCTTGTAGAAGTCGGTGAGTTTCTCCAGTTCTAGAGTAGCCATGGCAATGTGGTTCAGCCTAAGGATTTTCCATGACCGCTGCAGATCCACATGAGTAGCGTGGAAGCACCTTGTAAGAAGCTGGGCGGAGGTATTTAAACACGATCTCGAGAAAGCCTGCATTCTACCTGTAAAAAAAAGAAAAAAGAAATGCAAAATTAAGTTGCAAACGTCGCATATGACCAAGGCAAGGTACTGAAACATCGTTTCAAGCTTCTGTTCATTGTACTTGCGTCTGAAACCACCATCTGTTTACTTAATCCAGACCTTGATAGTATAGCACAAACTCTAATTGTTTCATAACAGGGACGACGCCAGACCTTCACTTTCCGAGGCTCAGCTCCGTTACTTATTCCCCTCCTACTGGTCCGCTTTAGCACCAGGCGAGGCACGTTCTTACCTCTATATTACTGAAACTGCTTCAGCTTCTCAGTACCGTCCGCCAGAAGCTCCTTTTCCAAGGCCAACTCCTGCTGTTTTCTTCGCTGCCTGGAATTTTGCAGGACGTGGAAACTTCGCGTCCCCAGCACTCCGATGGCCACCACGGTTAGCCCAATGAGACCAATCACCGAGCCTTTATGCAGTCTATCGGCTAAATTACTTTGCCTGTACTTTTTCATCGTCTACATTAACCGACCAGATGGGAATTGGCGATAGAACAGGAGGTAATTACCAGATATGAAAACAAATGAAAAGCGATAAAGTAATTAAACTTGCCGAGAAATCGCCATTAATGGATCAGTGACCACGACAACGAGATAGGACCGGTAGAACCACGGGAACCACGGATAGCACGAATGGATGGATGGTAATGGCTATACCGGCTATACCCTTTTTACCGGGCGGCAGTTGCGCCACCTAGCCTAACATTTTGTCATTCCTTTTTTCTTAAATTTGTCTTCCCCCCCCCCTTTCCCCTTTTAAAGCGATTCCATTGCTTGATAAGCCTTGATTGCACGGGCGCGAGCGGCGCGAGACAACAGACCGTTTGCAACTGAATTTTTGAACTCGCCGAATCAAGCAAGCCATGACATCTCCTGAAACACTTCGATTGTGTTGCTCGCTGCGTGCATTTTCTTGACATGACTGCTAAAACGTCATAAATTATAAAATGTATTTGAAACACAAATTTAAGTGTATCTGGAAAATTAAAGTTACATTCTTACTTATGGCTAAAAGTTTCGGTTTCACATTCTAGCATGAAGCGTGTATACTTTACTCTTTACTGATCTATTTAGGTGTATGAACCATATCGTCATGGGCGTACCAACCGAAGGGGGGGGGGGGGGGCGCTTGCCCCCCCCCCTTCCCCCCCCCCCCTCTGAAACGGCCGCCACTGACCAAGAGTGGGTTGTTGGCTGTTAACACAGAGCGCTCCCGGTAGCCTCCTGTCTAGACGCCATGTTTATTCTATATATCCCAAAAACCCTCGTCGTTCTCCTCTTCTTCAGCAAAGCCTAACAGCACATCTCCTCCCTTTAAAACTGAAGTCTATTTACAGGTTTTACAACTCTTCCACTTCGTGTCGTGTACTCAGTCGATCCGATGTCTGGTGCTGCACTTTTATCGGTGTCTTCACTCCCAGGCACCGGCGTAAGAGCAGTCGATCCGATGTCTGGTGTTGCACTTTTATTGGTGTCTTCACTCCCAGGCATCGGTGTAAGATGAAAGCTGTTACGGCGAAGAGTATCTGAATCGGTGTCCACTAAGTATGACCTTGGGTACTCCGTTGTAGATTGCACTGTTCCTCTTTTTCGCTGATCGGTAATCCAGACCACATCTCCTCTTCTCAATGGTTTGCGTTGTCTTACACCTCGTCGTCTGTCATAGTTGGCCTTTTGTTGATTTGTTCTTTTTCTTTCCCACCGTTGGAGTTCTTTGGTATTCACAAGCCTAGGTTCCAAAGAAGAGGAAACAGATGGAAGGGACGTTCTCAGCTTGCGACCCATGAGCAATTAGGCGGGACTATATCCATTTCCCAATGGTGTTGCACGGTAGGATTGCAGTGCGATGTAGCTGTCAGATGTCTTCTTGAGGCTTCTCTTAATAATTCTAACAGCAACTTCAACAAATCCATTGCTCTGTGGATATCTTGGACTGGACGTCCTGTGTTCAAAACCCCATTCCTGGGCGAACTGCTGAAATGCACTTCCAATGATTCGCTGGAACTGTGGTCCATTGTCACTGAACACAACTTCAGGCGTCCCATGTCTTGCAAAAATTGACTTTAGGTGTATTATTACACCGTTTGATGTCATATAGCATCCTCGATCATCCGCACTGGTGCGCACCGGGGCACTGAGGTGCGCCCCTTCATCTTCGATCACGTGCACCGGTGCGCACCGTACGTCCTCGATCAACGAAGCGCACCCTCCCGGTGCGGCTTTTCGTTGCCCCAACTTGCACCAAGAAAATCGGCGGTGCGCCGGGGGGCAGTCCCATCAGGCATTGCGGCCAGGAGCGGGAATCGAGAAGATGGCGGGAGTAGCAGACGCGCAGACTATCGAGATGGCGATCTTGCAAAAACGAACACGCCTCGCAGCTGCACTAGATGATTTCCTCGGGTCTTCTGACGGCGAAACGACGAGCTTCTCACCATCGCCGCGATTACTGGCGATTGCTGCGGTGGCAAGGAGCGCCCAAAAAGAACGAACTTCGTGGAAAGCGGCGCGAAGCGTTTCGATGACAGCGAGGTACGGCTATTATCTGGTGTTTCGTTTTCTTGAACCAATAATGATGGCCAACATATACATGTGGAATTGTCACCCGCTTCGTGACCCCATCGACAATCACGTCCATGATGTTTATTTCTGTGGGACCGTCAAATCCGCGAGTAAAAAAATAGAAGAAATTGACAGCAGACGGGCACCGTGCGCTGACCTACGCAAGAAAAAACGAACAAAACGCGAAGTGACGCAAGGTGGAGCTCGCCGCGGTGCACTGGCGCGGCGCAGTTTGTCCTCGATGTTGCACCGACATCGCGCTGCACGACCGAGGAGCGCTGTGCACTGTGCTGGTTTCAGGGCGATTCCGGTGCGAGTTGATCGAAGATGCTAATAGTATTCAGAAGAGCAATTTCTGGATATCTCGAGTAATAGTCAGTTACTAGAAGATAGTTCTTTCCTGACAGGTAGAACAGATCCATTGCTACTTTCTGCCATGGACGCTCTGGAAAGTTGGATGGCATCAAAGGTTCATGGCGGTTGGACGCTTCTTTGATGCATTCTGGACATCTTCGTACCATACTTTCGATGGCTGTTGAAAGTCCTGGCCACCATACAGAGTCTTTGGCTCGAGCTCTGCACTTGGTGATTCCTTGATGACCCTGGTGGATCTTCAGCAGAATATCAGGACGCATGGACAGCGGTATGATGAGTCTTGATCCTCTCATGAGCAGTCCATCTTGAACGGCGATCTCTGATCGATGTTGCCAATACTCTTTGCAGCTGTTAGGGACTTCTTTTCGGATGGGCCACCCTTTTTCGCTGTACCATGCCAACTGTTTGCATGTTGAGTCCCTGGCCTGCTTATCTTTGATTTCTTGTAGCCTCTTTTCTGTCGCGGGAAGGTCAGCTGTCACCCCCTTGACATAAGCAGCCACCTCTTGCTCCAGATCTCTGTCACCAGTTTCGCTTAGAGGCTGTCGGGACAATGTGTCCGCCGCAATTAAAGACTTTCCTGGAATGTGTTTCATCACATAGGAGAATCTCGTCATTCTCATCTTCATTCTTTGAAGTCTAGGTGTGATGTCAGCTAGATTTTTAGACATGAAGATTGGCACAAGCGGCTTGTGGTCGGTTTCAATTTCAATGTGAAGGCCCGTGATTAAATCTTGAAACCTTTCACATGCCCAAACTACCGCTAGGCCTTCCTTCTCCACCTGTGCGTACCTTTCTTCCGTCTCTGTGAGTGTCCGTGAAGCGTACGCCACAGGTTTGTAGGACCCGTCTTTTTGAATCTGCCGAAGCACAGCCCCCAAGCCATATGATGAAGCATCGGCTGAAATCACTGTCTTCTTTTTTGGGTCGAACAGCGTCAGTACAGGACTCGTGGTGAGTGCGTGCTTGAGCGGATCGAAGCTTCTCTGCTGTTCCGTAGCCCAAACCCATTGGTTCTTTGAGCTCAGAAGAGAATTGAGTGGGTAGGCGATATGTGACATGTTCGGTATGAACTTTGTCAAATAATTGACCATGCCCAGAAAACTTCTTAGTTCATGAACGCTTGAGGGAGGCTTCATGTCAACGATAGCCTCGATTTTGGCGCTGTCTGGGCGAATTCCTTCGCGGTCGATGATGTGACCCGGGAACTTCACTCTTTGTACGTTAAATTCGCACTTGTCCGGATTCAAAGTCATTCCTTTCGCCTGGAGACGTTCCAGAACCAGGCGGAGTCTGTCATCATGCTCTTGTTGGGAGCTGGCATAAATGAGAACGTCGTCCATGTTGCATACAACACCTTCGAGACCGTTCAGAAACTGCGACATCTTCTTTTGGAAAAATTCTGGAGCCGATGATATTCCAAACGGTAGTCTCTTGAATTTGAACCTTCCGAAGGGTGTGATGAAAGTCGTTAGAGCTTGGGACTCCTCAGCAAGCTCAAATTGCCAAAACCCAGAATTGGCGTCGATCTTTGAAAAATAGCGTGCTCCGGTGAGCTGCCCGAAAACGTGTTCTCCTACAGGTAGTGGGTGAACTTCTCTTTCGACGAACTTGTTGAGGTCCGTTAGATCTACGCAAATTCGGACCTCTCCGTTGGGTTTTCTCACGATCACCATTCCAGAGCACCATTCAGTTGGCTCCTCGATTGGCTCGATTATTCCCATCTTTACCATTTCTTCGAGCTTCGTCTTGGTCTTGCCGAGAAGAGGAATGGCCACTCTTCGAGGTGTCATCATTGCGAAAGGTACAGCGTCAGGTCTCAGTTTGATCTTGTACGGAATCTTGACGTGACCCAACCCAGAAAATAACTTCGGGTATTCTCTTTTTGGGTCGACTGTGCAGCTTCGCACGGCCCCAACTTGATCAAGGCGCTGTACGATGCCTAATCGTTCACTTGCATCTCTTGAGAGAAGTGGCTGTTCCAGGTCTTCTACGATGTAGATGTCGGTCATGAATGTTTTGCCCCTGTAGTAAAGGGTCTTGTTCATGACACCAAGAACTGTCAAGGATTTCTTACTTGGACCCTTGAGGACTTTCTTGGGATTCTGTAGAGAGACATCATTGAAGAGTTCTTTGTACATCTTCTCAGGAATAACGGTGACGTCGGCCCCCGTGTCGACTTTGAATGTTATGGAGACTTCTCGGACGTCAACCTTGACTATCCATCGCTGTCCCTCTGACGTGAACACGGTGCCAAGAAATGCCGTCTCACACGTTGTTACCTCCCTCAGGGTGGTAGAGCTTCTGCAAACCCGTGCGTAGTGCCCCTGTCTTCTGCATTTGTTGCATGTTGCTTTTATCGCAGGGCACTTGTTCGTTTTATGTCGTTCATTGCCACATCTTGAACAGACTTTCTCGGATGTTGGTAAACTCGATCGAGAAGTTTTCTTTTCTCCATTTCTTTCCTTTCCTCCCTGTTGACTTGCTTCTTTTCTGAAGATTCTGTCAACGTTTTCTTCTGGGGACTTGTGGAGCGCAACTTGCTGTTTCTTGACAGCTTCAGACTGTCGAGCCAGATTTGTAGCCTTCTCGAGTGTCAATTCCGGATCTAGTTTGTGGGAGCCTCTGGCTCCCTTTCCCTGATCCGGCCTTCTGGCCGCGGGCACGACGTCGGAAGCCACTTGGCTTCCGACCGGAGCGTACCTTATCGTGGCAAGGAGAGGCAGCCATCTTGGTTGTCTACTCTCGCCACTCCTCCGTCCGCGTCCCTCCCGCTGGGGGGGACGAAGGGAACTTCCCTTTGGCGGGCTCGCCCGGCCCTCCGGGGAGGAGGCTGGAGCCGCCAGGGAGAGAAAGGGAGAGAGAGCGTGTCCTCTGGCCGCTCGGGGAAGGGACTGTTCTGCGGGACTTGAAACTGTTCGGACGTGCGGCCACGGACTCTGCTGCCCCACGTTGGGCGCCAGAATGTGGAGGTCTCAAAGGGGTGCGAGGCGTCCGGATAGGAGGCCGACCGCGAAACCACCACCCCGCAGCGGATCAGAGTCACCGCTACGACGGGTTCGACTGCTGGCTGCACCCGCTAGCCGGGACTCACGAAGGGAGTACACGGACACACAGAATAGAGGGACACCCGGGGTTTATTTGTCCGGATAAATACAAAGATATAAAGACTAGTAACGGCAAGGGGGAGGGTGTCCTTACCTTGCCGCACTTTCCCGAGAGCCTGGACGGAGGTGGGGGCACTGGGGATCCGACGGCGAACCACGTTCTCGGCAAGCGATTGCTTTTCCTTTGTTGACAGCGTTTTCGACCGAGAACAGAGGCGCGGTCCACCCGGTTTCCCCTATCCACGGGCCGGGAAGAAGCGCCCGCGGCCAAGTTGCGAAAATCAGCCAGAGGATGCCCCACCGGCTTCTCTATGCCTGTTTCTTCGCCGCCGCGCGGTTTCGCGCCCCACTTTCACCACGCGGGAGGAAGAAGGGGGACAGGGGGTAAGTGCTTTCAGCGCAACACGTAGGAAGATGCCCCGATGTCCGCCTCTGAAGTCGGTTCCTTCACCCCCCCCCCCCCCCCCCCCCCCCCCAAACGTCTTGCGGGGGAGATTGGGGAAAAGAGAGGAAGTGGGCCAGAACTGTTGCGTCCCCGACCTTTGGGGGGGAGAGGAGGTGGGGTGCCCGGGGCTATCGAGCACAAGAAATGACAGAGGACCCGCTGGGTTCTCAGTCTTTCTCTTCCAAGATGAGCGAGCAGCAGCCCGGCACCCAGCCCCGAGCCTCTGAGAGCGGCCCTTCCCGGGAAACGTGTTTTCCCGAACGGGGACCAAGGAGAACCGCGAGGCGAAGGCGTTTTTCCGGCCGCGGGCCGCAACGGCGATTCGGGACCTGCCCGGGCCAACACCACCTGTCGGTTGAATGCGGTGGCTATGAGGGCCACCGGGACCGGGTCCGCGGGCCGCCAGGACGAGCGGCTCTTGAGGGGGATGCATTGCCAAGGGCGCGACGAGACGGGGCCTGCCCGGGCCGCCGCCACCCTCCGGTTGACTGCGGCGGTCATGGGGGCCACCAGCACCGGGCTCACGGCCTGACCGGACCGGCGGGTTCCCTCGGGGCTCCATCCGCGGCTGCGGCCGCGACGGCCAGGAGCGACGCCGTTCTCGGGGCCTGCCCGGGCCGCCGCCACCCTTCGGTCGACTGCGGCCGTCATGGGTGCCACCAGCACCGGGCTCGCGGGCAGACCGGACCGGCGGGTCACCTCGGGGCTCCATCGGCGGCAGCTGCGGCGGCCGTGGACGACGCAGCTCCGGGATCGGCGGCCGGGGCGCCTACCACCGGTGGCGGCGGGCGAAGGTCGGTGCGCCACGTCGCGACGTGGACTTCTCAGAAAGGCACGGAGCCGCCTCGCTGTTATGTCTCTTGGCACAAGTGGTCGCAGCAGCGGCGCCCGCGGCCAGGGGCACCTTCAAGGACGGTGCTGCCGGTATTTTTGGGCCGCAGAATGGACGAGGAGGACCGGGAGGCCCAGGGCGCCTGTTTTGCCCCGGATCCCGGTGCCGTGTACTGCGGCGTTTGCGGCACGCTGCGCCTCCACGAGGTGCATGAGGCGTGCCGCTACCACCGCGACCGGGTCCGGGGAACCACGCCGAGCGCCGACCCCACCCCGACCGACCTACACGCCGCCCTCGACCAGCCCGGCGCCGTGGAGGCGGTGCTGGCCTACATGACCCAGAGGCCAGGGTTCGCGGCGGCCGTGCTGGAGGGGAGCCTGCTGCAGCTCCCGGTGACGTCGGCGGTGCCGGCAGAGACCGGGGACGCCTCGTCGGCAGGAACGTCCGCGTCAACGGGGACGTCCACACCGACCGGCGGGGACCTCGGCTGCGGCGACGGCGGTGAGTACGCCGACCTCCCGTCGGGTGACGAACTGATGTTGTTTTAGGCGGGAGGCGGCGTACGGGAACTCTGAGGGACGGCGGGGTTGGCAATTGTTTATCTTTTTGAATGTATTTTTTTGTGTGTGTTTTTGCTTTTGTTTCGTACATTTTGGGGGTATGAGAGCCGGCAACCCTTTCCTTTCCTAAAGGGGTGCCAACAGTTTTAAGGAGGGGGGAATGTGGGAGCCTCTGGCTCCCTTTCCCTGATCCGGCCTTCTGGCCGCGGGCACGACGTCGGAAGCCACTTGGCTTCCGACCGGAGCGTACCTTATCGTGGCAAGGAGAGGCAGCCATCTTGGTTGTCTACTCTCGCCACTCCTCCGTCCGCGTCCCTCCCGCTGGGGGGGACGAAGGGAACTTCCCTTTGGCGGGCTCGCCCGGCACTCCGGGGAGGAGGCTGGAGCCGCCAGGGAGAGAAAGGGAGAGAGAGCGTGTCCTCTGGCCGCTCGGGGAAGGGACTGTTCTGCGGGACTTGAAACTGTTCGGACGTGCGGCCACGGACTCTGCTGCCCCACCTCCGTCCAGGCTCTCGGGAAAGTGCGGCAAGGTAAGGACACCCTCCCCCTTGCCGTTACTAGTCTTTATATCTTTGTATTTATCCGGACAAATAAACCCCGGGTGTCCCTCTATTCTGTGTGTCCGTGTACTCCCTTCGTGAGTCCCGGCTAGCGGGTGCAGCCAGCAGTCGAACCCGTCGTAGCGGTGACTCTGATCCGCTGCGGGGTGGTGGTTTCGCGGTCGGCCTCCTATCCGGACGCCTCGCACCCCTTTGAGACCTCCACAAGTTGCATTTTCTCCGACAGTTTTTGGTTGAGGACCCCGACGACAATGCGATCTCGAATCATCTCCTCGTGTAGGACGCTGAAGTCGCAAGTCTTGGCGAGGCTATGAAGTTCTGTTATAAATTCTTCCACGCACTCGCCTTCCCGCTGACTTCTTTTGTGGAACTTCGCTCTCTCGTAGATGACGTTTCGTCGGACTACGAAGTGTCGCTCGAAAGCTGAAAGGACTTCTTCGTACTTCTCCATCTTTGCTGGAGGAAGGTTCAACGAGAGAAGGATATCGTCTGCTTTGTCGCCCATAAAATAGATAAGACCGTTGACCTGCTCAGGCTCAGGTTTTTCTGATAGTCCACTGATGACGCGGAAACGTTCGAATCGCCGCTTCCAATGAGGCCATTCATCGGGGCTGGCGAAATCGAATTCCGCGGGAGGTTGGCACTGGAATGAGTTGGCGTTTGCCATTGCTCACCGTTCCTCTCGGGTCCTGGGTCCTTGAACTTCTGACACCATGTGTTGTTGGCTGTTAATGACACAGAGCGCTCCCGGTAGCCTCGTGTCTAGACGCCATGTTTATTCTATGGACGCTTTACACACGCGCCAGACTACAGCCGCCATTGCTGACCTTCTCTTGTTTTACCGAGATACCGAGCCACTGAAATTGGTTTTGACGAGCCTCCACAAAGGCCAATGCTGGCGAGCAAGACAGAATAAAACCTAATATAGCAATAACCTGGCCTGCTATGGTAATAATGACGTGAAGTAAACGCAATAAGGGGGAACAAAAACTGAAGGTCAGTTATGGCGGCGCCCACACACAGCTGCTGCAAAGCGTCTATATATCCCAAAAACCCTCGTCGTTCTCCTCTTCTTCAGCAAAGCCAAACAGCACAAAGAGCGCTGGCCCCCGACCCGCGCGGGCATATTTTTAACGCGCGAGCGATACAAACCCTAGCAACGGCGCTCACGCCGGATTGGCTGGTTCGTGGAGCCTTGCTCCACGGACAAGGCTCCACGGTCCCTTTGCGGAATCCATCCGCGAGACGTGGGCCGGACGGGCCGTCCGGACCAGGATGTAGGCCCTTACACAAAATATAGTTTTGCTTGCTTGCTTCGAGATAGGCGCTGCCGCCGTCAACATAGGCAGCGGATACAATGCGAGTTTCCGAAGAGGCAGCGTAACTTAGTGGTGAGATGTCTTGGGCTTACTTATTTTTATTTTTTTTCCTCGAAAATTTTGTTTTATCGAGGCATTCGGCGATATTTACGACATTTACGACATTTATTTTTTACCATTAACACTAAAACAAAACAAAACAAAGAATGCTGTTGACAAAACATCGCTAAACTGAATCGTATGGGACTCTATTTACGGAAGTGCATGGGGACAGCGGGGCTTGGGTTGCCGACTGGCCATCAACCCATTTAGCCCCCCCCCCCCCCCCCCCCCCCCCGGCTAAATGGGTTGATAGATTTGTAATTAGCAGCCGCACACTGTCGCCGCGAAGCGGCGTGAACGCAGCCGCGGGGGTGGGTATTAATGCGCTTCGAGTGATACACGCGTCGTCCGAGTCCAAAATTGTTCACGCGCATTGCCGAGCAGCCCATCCGGCGTGAGGGTGGCGGCGGAGGGCTGCCGAACGTTTACCTTCAATCCGGCGTGAGCGTCGTTGCTAGGGGGTCTATCGCCTGCGCCGTAAAAGGAGCCAGTGACCAAGGCGCCCGGTGCGCAAACACAACTGGCCCTCTTCTCCCCTCCCCCCACACTCTTTTACAACGCCTACACGCACACACGCCGTAAAAGTTAGTGATGGACCGAATCTGCCGAACTTCAAATTCGGCAAAGTTCCGCACATCCCGATATAGCAAATGTCTGCGCACGCGCACGAACGCGACAGGGCCATGGATCGCAAATGGACGCCGCGCAGTCGCGCGGTTACCATTGCACAGTTTAGTACAATCATCGGTTATAGCGACGTCTGGAGTAGGCTACACGGTAACTGTGGGTTTGTGAGCTTTTGCGAGTGTGGTTCTCTTCAATATTTTCTGCCTCAAGAACAGAAGATCGATCAGTAATTTACACAGTCCACTGCGCAAGCGACAAATGATGCGATGCATTCTGGGTAACGTGATTTTCATTTGACCTCTCCATTGATGCAATGAGGTAGTTAAAACATTTACTGACAACTGGCAATTACGATCACTGTGCGCAGCCCACTGCCGACAAATGGGGCAGAGTCACGAGAGCTTGCCAGTATGTATGGGATGCATCTGGCATCCTCGTCATATTGTGATACATGTTTTCTCCCTTCGTTTCTTTACATTTTACATACTTTCTGTAGTGTGTATATTCTGTACATTTACTTGTCTGTTTTGTTTTTTCATATGTGGTGGCGGGCTGGCAGCATACATGTACAAGCTACTCAGAAAAAGTAATTAAATTAAGTTACTGAGTATTAGCCTTAAAAGTAATGTAAGTAGAATAGAAATTACTCAAATGGAAAGTGATTCAGTAAATTACTAATTACCGTAAAAAAGTAGCAAATTACTTTTGACTTTTTTTTTGCTAACAAGGAAGTACTTACATAGGTTTTGATGCGTGAGCGAAATTCTGCGAGCCGAATATAAGGCGGCTTGTGTTTTCACAGAAATGTTTTAATAGCTGGTTTAGCACTGCCTGAGCTTGATTTTTCAGTCAGTGTTTGATTGCTTACAGTGTTGTGTAATGTACGTCTAAAAACTACTTGGAATTTCAAAGAAAATGAGAAGTTATGTACTTCAAGTAAAGCAGTAGGTACACCGGGTGCAATGCACTTTAAGGAACATGCTATAAATACAATGAACTTCCGAAGTAAAGTAGAAGTACTTTTTAACACACTCTTTCAGAATGCCCTTTCATTCCCTATACAACTTTTTTTTTTTTTTTTTTTTTTTTTTTTTGGGGGGGCGGTTAGCATTGCTTTAGGGGAAATCGGTGGTGCATCAGTTTTTTTTCGGGAAGGGCGGCAAAATTGGAGGCGCATCAGCTTTTTCCTTTTTTTTTTTGGCCGGGGGGGGGGGGGGGATGGCGGCGATTAATGCGCCATAGAGTAATTGCTTTATTCTCGCTGACGAACCATTTAACGCAATCAACTTACAAGGCACTTATTTGTATTGGTCTTATAGCCGGCATTTCTTCACTCAGAAAAATGACCAGATGACGTCTCGAAAGACAGCACAAGCTATACAGGAGCACCAGATTAACTTCAGAGCGGGTGTTGTACTTTGTTACCTTTTTTAAGTGAGGATACAGTGTGTATACCTCCTGCAGTTGGCAAGAATCCCTAAATTGGGGGGAAGCGGGGGCAAGCGCTTTCTTCAAATGCGTCAAGTCTCCTTAAGCTCCGGGATACAAAGAAACGCCAGTATTCGGAGCTAATCCCACAGTTATTCGGCCTCTCTTGCGTCGTGTCTGTTCGCTCCCCGCGCCCCGTAGCGGTTTTGGTTGCAGTGGAGGGCTCGTTAAATTTTTTTTTGGAATATCCAAATCACTTTCTTCCTCCCCCCCCCCCCCCCCCCTTTTTCTACGCCACCATGCTTCCCCCTGTGCAAATATCAGCTGATCTTCCAACATCTTTCCTCTGTTGATAGGCAGAACAACCACTAAATTTAGAAAGTAATTTGTAATTTGAGTGAAAGTTATTCGGGAAAGTGGTTAAAGTAAACTATATTGTTCTTAGCCCGAGACTGAGGCAGGAAAAGAGAAAAGTTTCAAAGTAGAATAAAAATGAACAGTCGAGGACAGGTCTCTAACAGAGCTAAAGAGAAGTTTATTTGGCTCCACGAACTTCACCACAGAACCTTCTCGACCTTCTCGACCTCCAAAGCCAAAAGATGACAAAAGTGTCATCTCTTTCCATCACAATTGTCAAACGACCTTGAACATCCTTGACGTTTTCCACAAAGCAACAAACGCTAGCTCCCCTCTCCCGGAAGACAATTGACTGAACCTTCGCGTACATAGCACACCCTCCCCCACTACTCTCCGGCCCACAATCCCAAAGCATCCCGGCAACAAAAGATACCAATCCACCTGATCCCCACCCGAAGACACGAAGGAGGAAACCACTTACACCCTTTCACATTTAACAACCACTTTACAAAACTCTCAAATCCGCAAGAAGGTTTTTGCACTGCTGCTAAGCTGTAACGAGACTTGACTAATGCAGTTGCCCATTGATTTCATTCTTATTGTTTCTTTTACAACCCTTAGGTTCTTTGCTGAAGTTCGTGGAGTGAATATATAAGAGGGTGACAAAATAAACTTCTCTTTAGCTGTGTTACACTCTAAGCCCGGTCCCACTTAGTAAGAGGGACATTTCTTCGATTTTTTCCCACTTAACTTTAAGGGGGGCGACAGACCTCTTAATATTACATGGAGATGCTCCCTCTTAATTAAGTGAGACACCACCCCCCTTAAAGTAAGCGAGGCGGCGTCTCCCTTAAATTTGAGGTCAGAGTCCTTAATTAAGAGGGACAGTTTTTAGATATTTTCTTCCTTAAATTCGGAGGGACGGTGGCCCGCTTAAAATGCAGGGGCATAGTCCCCCTTAAGTCGGGGTCACGCTGCTTATACTTCATACAAAATACATTCTGCAAACATGTTCCGAAACGAGTCGCCTCGATATCCGTGCTTCGTACGCCACGAGGCAACCAATCAAGAGGTTACTTTGTCACGTGGCATACAAAGCACGGATGTCGCGGTGACTCGCATTGGAACATGTCTGCAGAATGCATTTTGTATAATGTATAAGCAGCGTGACCCCGGCTTTAAGTTACCTCTGTTATTGTATCGTAGAATTTCTCCTCCTTCGTGTTTTGAGTGTAAGCTGACAAGCTGCACTGCACTTCTCGCACTTTTGCTGATATGGTTTAACCAAAGTTATTTTGTGCTGCGTAGCAGAATTGAAATTTGATCTGTATATCTTGTTTGATAAACGGAATCAATGTGTTAAAGAAAACAGTAACAATCTTTAAGAGTAAACACTGTTTTATTTGCCATGACACAAGAAAATATTTTGATATGTCTTCATCAAAATAATAATTCTATAACGATGTTCTGGTAGCTTTTACGAATAAAAAAAGACTTAGAACGACGCCAGAAATCGACGTTTCTTGGAAGCTATCACACAAAAAATTTCGTGCTGCAGAGTGACTCATTTTGCCTATCATAAACAACAACAATACAATCGTGCTGGAAAAAAAAAACTTTTTTTAGCGGATAACACAAAAAGAAAAGTGCATTCTAAAAAAAGAAAGCCCGTGCGTCTACTTTCCCGCACAACACTTGCAAAGACAATCACCATAACTCTCGGAGGCAGCTCAGCGAATGTAGATGCCGAAACATATGATTATACCAAAAAAATGAGTTGCGACATTAAGCACAACAAGCGTGATGTTTTGCATTGGTTAATGTCACAACTCGGACTGGCTTTTTTGGTCTAATCTTATGTTTCGGCATCGTGATTCGCTGAGCTGCTTCCGTGAGTTACGGTGATTGACTTTCCAAGTGCTGGCTCGGGAAAGTAGATTCCTGTGCTTTTTTTTAGAGCGTAGTTACCTACTTCATAGCATTAAAAACTAATTATTCGGCGTCTCTTGCCATCAGCAGAAGCTCAGAATTTCTGTTGTTTTTGAACGGCCATAAGCGATTTTATGAGCTTCTCCGACATAAACTGAATCGAAACACTTTATTTTCAACGAGCAGACCCTAGAGGAGTCCAAGGGTTTGTCCACATGCCACGGGGTAGGAAAGTCCCGTTATGTAATACACCCATAAGCACATGACTAGTGCCCCCTCCATAATCGTGCTAGCGGTGAGTTTCACTGACCAGTTCCCAGAAACGATCCCTTTCTCCGAACCGAAGAAAGTCTTGGGTCTTGGAACTTTTTCGTCAGGGGTAAAATCGTCCTGCAAGCAGCAATTCTTCAAAAAAAAGAAATTGCGTCAGCGTCAAACTTAGATTTCTATTTTTGCATTCGCTTTTTCACATACCATAGGTGATGATAGAACTTCTGGCCAATCGAGACCGGAGGATGGTCTTAATGTTCAAGAATGTTGTTGGGTTGTCTCCGCAGAAGGCGCCTTTTAACCTCCAGGTTTCCTAGCATGGTGACGATCGTGTTATGGAACCGAAGTTGTGCATCCACCTTTAGCTGAATGAAAGACAATATTGTTTTCCTTTAGATACAGAGGGTGGGAATTAGAATAAAGGTAATGAAGCGCTTTCACCTGTTATCAAGCAGGCGATAGGAAACAAATGCGAAAATAAAGTGCAAACAGTTCAAAGATTCGGAACCCAATCTGTATGCGATGAAATAGCGAGTGACATTAGCTTATGACGCAACTTCTGCTACTATTAATTTTTGGTACGAGAATAGACTGCAGTTTTAATTAATTTACGAGAATCAATTGTTTCTGTATTACCAAGACAAAACGAAAACACATTTAGTAGTAGATGAACTTTAGAAGCCCCATGTGCTTTGGAAAGCATGGATTGCATTTGCGGCTCGAAGCTGCAGAAGTGATCTAGCGCATGTTTTAGAAAGCAACGTAATCAAATAAAAAATTACATTTCTGTAAATATTTCGCCGCAAGCCATTCATTTTTTTTTTTTTTTTTTTTTTTCAGAAGCAGTGCGAATGCCAACAGGACGTAAATAGAGCCTACCTACATACCGGAATACAAAAAGTTCATAATTACCGAGTTCATTGTGGGCCGTGCGCGAGTGGCCCCAGTAGGCTCACCACTCAGGGTGGTGCGTTCCACCGTCCAGAGGGTCCCGGTAGAGCTCTTTACACGAGCAATCCGAGCGGAACCCCCGCCTGATTCCCTTCATGTCAACGTTCGTTGCCATTGCCTCACTCTGAAAACAAGATTGTTAATAACGGTCAGTCATTTAACGCCCACAGTCAACGCACTAGCCCTAAAGCGCATAAGAAAGAAAAAAAAAAAAAGCAAACTTCTGTTGATATATTTTTCGCGGATGCACGACACAGAAAAAAAAATATGCAGCCAGCTACAGAAAACAAAGAGCATAATAAACATCATAAATAAAATCTCCAAAAATAAAAACATGGTCGGCGCCAAATAAAAAAAAAAAAAGCCGGTAGCTGTGCCGGCACGACCGTCAAAATATAACGAACAAAACAGTACGCCAAAGAAATACAAAAAAAAAAAAAAATGTACTCCCTGGCCGCCGCTACACCCTTCCCCCAGACGCCGCGACGCCGACGCAACGCGAACACGCGAAGAAAAAAAATCCTTTGTTTCTTCTTTTTGTTTGTGCTCGTCCAATCGCCCTGCCCTTTTCACAAACATACACACACATTATGGGTTTTTACTCGCCGCCCACTTGAGAAAAAAATGTTCATAATCACTGCAACGCTAACGATGTCTACAACATAACGTTGCAGTGTAAATTGCTGTAATGAATTGTGAAGGCAAACAAACGCAAAATCGCCAACATTGTTTCTGTCAATCAACGCTCTCGGGCGGTCAACCTCAAGCATTTAGAGTGCACACCGAGAAAGAAATCGGCGAGCCAAGCTTACAAACACTGACTGCCCCAGCTAGGGTGCCTTTATGTTGGCTTTGCCATAGGGAGGGTGATGCCATCCTTTCTAGTACTCGATGCCGACAGTGTACGCTCACGAATAAAATACCAGGAAATTGCCGGTAATAAAATGCCGGCGTAGCACTGCCAAAGTTAGCAGCTCGAGCTGGGAGAAGAACGATCGCGCGTTCGAAATTGAAAAGTAGACAAAAGCGTCGGACAGAAAATGGTCTGATATTGGGACACCCTAACCCGCTAAAAGTGTTTTGTGCGAAAGACAGCCCTGCGGCTCACGGCAGGGCCAACGATTAGCGACGCTTTGTCCTAGCTGAACGAGCAGATCCAGGAAGCGACCGCGTCCGCGGACTACAGCTGAACACTCTCACTCTACATGCAAAGCTCGTGCATCTCACAGCCAGCGTGAAAATATTGATGGCTCGTTATTCCCACCCGCAATGCACCCAAAACAAAAGCGCCAATATGACAGGATTACTCACCCGAAGGAAGTCAAACGAGCAGCATGACGCTTGCAACTCTCCGGCAACGACCGTTTCCAGCTCTCCGTGAACTGGCGCGAAGCCTTAGCACCGTCTGAACTCTTTGCCGTGGATTAGTGCGCCTGCCCCCCTCCTCCTGACCGCACTACATTGGTCCAGCTAAGAGGGACCGGTCCCCTCTTAATATGAAGGGACACGCGTGAATATTTTTGTCTGTCTTTCCTGTTCAGAGGGACTAACGAAACGGTTTCCTTGGTCTCTCTTAATATGTTGGTGTCCCTCTAGATGTTGCTATTTTATTTTTCAATTTCCCTCTTAAAAAGGGCTGTCCCCCTGAAAGCATTGTTGTCCCCTCTAAAATCAGAGGGACAGCGTTTTTTATGAGGGACCGGTTTTAGAGTGTAGAGACGTGTCCTCGACTGTTCATTTTTCTTCTACTTTGAAACTTTCCCTTTTTCCTACCTCAGTCTCGGGCTAAGAACAAAATGGTTAACATCCACCAGCCCACCTTCGCACTCATTACATTATCATTAAAGTAAACTACTAATTACCAGAATGGAAATGTAATTGAATGTTACTAAACTAACGAGAAAAGTAGTTAAATTACAGTAACTTGAGTGAAGTAGTTAAACTACGTACAAGTCTGGCTGGCAGGCGCTCTGCCGTAAGGGGTTTCACCTATCTGCCTATCCCCGCACACCATCACATGGGCCAAGAAAGGTGTAGCTTTACTGCAGAGGAGAAATCAGCAGGTCCAAGGTGATGACGATGGAGGATGGGTGACTGTTCCAGTCGCTGATGGCTTGAGGAATAAATGACCGATTGAAAGCGTTAGTAGAGCCAGAAATGCGTTTGATGGTGCAGACGTTGTTGAGGCGAGAAGGTGTTCGGTCGGGGGGTATTATCAAAGTGGTTTTGAGGTCGGGAATGTGGTAGTAGAGCTTATGAATAAGACACAGCTGAGAGACTTTCCTGCG
The DNA here is from genome assembly GCF_016920785.2 of Ixodes scapularis. NCBI lineage: Eukaryota > Metazoa > Arthropoda > Arachnida > Ixodida > Ixodidae > Ixodes > Ixodes scapularis. The sequence goes on along the minus strand of NW_024610061.1, from coordinate 87,446 downwards.
AAGCTGCAGAGAGGACATGGTTAGTTGAGTTTTTAGCGCTGAGACACTGAAAGAAAAGTCTAAAGTGGATGAAATGAAGCTAGCAGGCTCCGTTCTGAACTGCTTTTAGGGTATCGATGAGGTACAGTTGTTGGGGATTCCGGATGGTTGAAGCATATTCTAATTTTGGTATGACGAACGTGTCAAAGGTTAGCTTACGGACAAAGGGTGGAGCGCTTCTTAAGTTACGTCTGATTAGTCCAAGAGTTCTAGATGAATCGGAAGTAGTGGCTTTAATGTGGTTATTCCAGGAAAGGTCAGTTGTTAGTCATACACCAAAGTATTTATACTCAGTAGCGGTCTCAATCAGATCGGACTCCAAGAAGTAATTGAATGACAGGGTGATTTTTTTCTTTGTGAAGTGAATTAGTTTGCATTTAGACTTGTTTAATGACATAATCCACTCTTTGCACCAATTGTTAATTGTATCTAGATCTTCCTGAAGCTAGTTATTATTTTGCAGACAAGTTACTTTGTTATAGATGACGCAGCCGTCGGCGAAAAAGCGTATTTTTGAAGAAATCCCAATGGGAATGTCATTAATAAATATTAAAAAAGAGTAAGGGTCCAAGTACGAACCCCTGGGGAACACCAGAAGATTCATGATCATTAATGGACGTGAGCTGTACACGGGAAAAAAGAAAGTCACGAATCCATGCAAACGGTTATTGGTCGAGGCAAATATATGATAGTTTAGAAAGAAGGCTTTGATGGAAAACACGTTCAAACGTTCTAAAAAAAAATTGCGTTAGTCTGTACGTGACATTCAAGGTTAGTGTGCAAGTGATGGATAAAGTCGCAGAGCTGTGTTTCGCAGGAAAGTACCTTTCGAAAACCGTGCTGCTGTTTAAAGAAAAAAAAAATGGGATGACAGGTGCCTCATGATATTGGAGTAGAGGATACGCTCAAAGAAATAGGGCGATAATTAGATGCGGAAGAACGGCTGCCCTGTTTAAAGACTGGGATTACCCTTCCCACCTTCCAGTCAGATGGAAGGCAGCTTTAAGATAAGGACTGGCTAAAGAAGAGTTTCAAATACTCACTAGAAATAACACTGGTGTTTTTGTTTTGTTTTTATTTTAGAGTTCATGTTATCAGTTCCAGCGGACGAAGTAAGTTTTAGTCTATCAATCAATTTTTTAATATCGGTGGAGTTAACACTATGCATGCGCTCGTAAAGCTCTTCAGGGAGAGTGGGGACGGAGTCCAAGCACTCGTTAGTAAACACTGATGAAAAGTATTAATTAAACACAGAACTATCATGCTCGACGTTGCACATCTGACATTCCTCACTCTCCCCATCTTCCTAAACGCCCGTGTGTGTCCTAGCACCAGAAACCGGAATTTTAAAGGTTAAAAACGGCACGGTGCGAATATGGAACGCGCACTTTCATGCAAAGCTGACGTCAAGTGACCCAAAGTGAAAAACATGCATATTTATAATATTGTTATCTCTTCTGGTGAAGGGTCAGCAACCGTTGCATTCGTTTGCGCGCACGAAACAGTGAGTCCCAGAGAAAGTAAGAACGCAATGATTGACTTTATTTTAACAATGTAAACACACTTGCAGGCATGCGCTGATGAAGCCTCATAATCAAAACTCTCGTAGCGTGATTCGTGACTGCGCCGGCTGCTACCCAACCTCGTTGTCACGCCATTTTCTGCAAGCAAACACTGAAATCGCCAGTAAACACACAAAAGCGACATCGATAAAATTATATTGTAGAATATCACCTTATTTAGTCATAACTGTTTTAATAGGCACTACGTGTTGCATTTATTTTAAGAAGAAAAAACAATTTTTTTCGTAAGAAAAATCAAAATATCAATGTTAAGTCTGGTAACATTGTATTTTTGCCGAATCATTGCGAAATTTTTAGAAAAGCTTGGCAAAATCTTCGATTCGGCAAAAGTTTGGCCCATCACTAGTAAAAATATGCAACCAAGGGGGCGGGGGGGGGGGGGGGGGAGGGGGGGGAGGGGAGAGGGTCTGGTTTGCTTCCCCACTCAAAAACAAGTTGGAACGCCGCTACATATGGTTGTTATGATGGTATAAACCACTGATCTCTGTGACAATTGCTGGATCGCGCTTCCCCGCTTGTTCGCTGCTGCGCAAGTGAAGCCACCGGACTTCACTCGCTTGGGATACGATTTGCCGTTTTTGCTAGCCTTTGCTGCAGTTTTCCAATGTGCTGTAGACACGTTTTCTACTCGTTCGTCGTCATTCGCCGAAGAAGTTTTTTGAAGACTCTGTGTATTGTTGAGACTTGCCGTTGTGAACACGTGGAACATTTTACGAAAGTGCAGTGTCGCAGGAAAAAGGCACAACGCGTCGAAAGGAAGGGCTGGCGGCGTGTTCAAAGCTTCCTTGGCACGCCGAAGTGCCGTGTCTCTGTGCCTTCGCACGCTTGGATACCGACCAAGAGCCGACGCCATGTGTATGTGTTTAGCGAGTGCAATGTGCGTAAAGCTGTTCGTGCCTCTGGATCAGCGTCTTTTCCCCTCGCGGTTTAGGAATGAGCTTAATCCGGCGTCCACTAGCGACGGAAGATGGCGGGAAGGTACGTCTTTTTTTCGTCCTTAGACGATTTACACAATACCGTGCACAACAGCTCCTCATCACTGATCAGTGCTGGCTTATTATCAACCTACTTAATTGCACTTGACGTTTGAGCGCGGCTGGCCTTATTGTAATTGATCAACAGATTGCACACGACCATATCGGCCGCGCTTCAAAGATTTTCATTCTCGTCGTCTTGTACTTTTGCTTTCGAAAACCCCCCTGGCTCCACAATGTTGCCCTATTCGTGCTCCCACGGAATCTATTAGAGTAGATTTGGGACATAGCCATGGTTAATATAGTACATAAGAACACGTACAGATCTCCCCCTTTTTTTGATAGCAACTCACCGGAACAGCTGGACGATCCAGAACTCCGTGGCCGATATGTATAAATGATCTAAAGGCATCTACGCGCGATACACGTTTAGAAGGCGCGGCGTCAATTCTTGACCGGTATCCAAACGTGCGAAGGCACAAAGATGCATCACTCGGCGTGCCAAGGAAGCTTTGATCACGCCGCGACACCGGCGACACGTTTTCGACGAGTTGTACCTTTTGATACGGCTTCACGCACATTGTACTCGCTAAACACATTCACACGGCGTCGGTTCTTGGTCGGTATCCAAGCGCGCGAAGGCACAGAGACACGGCACTTCGGCGTGCCAAGGAAGCTTTGAACACGCCGCCAGCCCTTCCTTTCGACTCGTTGTGCCTTTTTCCTGCGACACTGCACTTTCGTAAAATTTTCCACGTGTTCACAACGGCAAGTCTCAACAATACACAGAGTCTTCAAAAACGTCCTCGGCGAATGACGATGAACGAGTAGAAAACGTGTCTACAGCACGCTGGAAAACCGCAGCAAAAGGCTAGCAAAACGGGAAATCGTATCCCAGCGGGGTTGCGTCCGGTGGCTTCACTTGCGGGAGCGGCAAGCGCGATCCAGCAATTGTCATTGAGATCAGTGGTATAAACCGTTCTACTGTCTACGTTTAAATTCTCTATCGCAGCGCATCTTTGCGCCACCAGCAGTCTTGCTAGTGGACCTGCTATTATTACGGGCCTGCTATTATTACGCGCTGGCGGCACCTACGATTATTTCACGATACCCGCCGTTTCTCCTCTTGCAGCCGGAAAGACGGACAAGGGGAAGTGGAAGAAAACTCCGTTCTTTCTTTGGACCTAATCGTGTCAGCTATCGTCGCAGGTGGCGTGCTGTGCGGCGAAGAGGCGTCTAGAAGCGACGCCGGATTGTGGTGCCAGAGTTCAACTTCAAAAATTGTTTTCTCGCTTTAAACAAAAATTGCTTTGATTAAACTTTCAGAATAAAAAAGATTATCGATTGTTCTTCTAAACCCACTATATTTTGTATTTTCACTGGGACCTCCTCAGGGTGAAATGAATGCCTGTTAATGCGTCAAAACACACTTTTGTGCAACTTCAGGATATTTGTTTACTGCGAGATATTTCATTGAGTGGTTTTAAACATTTTTTATAGATTATATACCTGCAGGGCAGCCGGAAAAATGTTCTATTAAGTCCCGGCAGCTGGCGGTGGCAGAAAACTCCGTTCTTTCTTTTGACCTAATCGTGTCAGCTATCATCCCCGGTGGCGTGCTGTGCGGCGAAGAGGGGTTTAACAAGCGACGCCGGGTTGTGGTGCGAAAGTTAAACTTCAAAAAATTGTTTTCTCGCTTTAAACAAAAATTACTTTGATTAAGGGCACAGGGTAAGTCCTATACTCCCCATGCATTTGAGGCCATGTTGAGGAACATTTTTCTCGGTGACTATTAGGAGTATTCCTGTCATGTATATATCATTTTGTTCGAAATATTGTGTTTTATACACTGAACTAGAATTATTTGAACCAATTGAAAATAAGTTTTTTTTTTATATTTTTTATTTTAGTACTGAAATTTTAGTTTATTTCATCTATTAAAAACTTTGTAACTCAAAAACTGCTAGGTGCACATTTTTAATTTTAGTTCAGTATTTTTGAACACCCATGCATGTGGTAGGAATAAAAAATCAACCCTCTATAATGTCAGGTTAAGGAAAAAATGGTACCTATGTACTAAAAAACACTGTTTTGAGATAATTGAGTTTAAAGTAAAAAAAAAACGGGTGAATAACGAATTTCTATTGGCACCAACAGCCTCAGAGTCATTTTTTCAATAGCCGCCAGCTTGAAAGGCATTGCTAAAGTCATGTCTTTCTTCACCTTTAGGCTTATTGCCTTGCTTGCTGGGCCTCTTTTGTGACCTGCCATGTCGCTTGGTCCGTAAAGTATATTAGAGTGACGTCAACTTCCCTCAGCCACTTGATGGTTTTCCACACAGGGTTCCATCCACAAAACTTCAAAACATTGGCTTCTGCAATGCTGCCACCATTGAATAAAGAAACAGCATCCAATGGCGCCATTTTGTCGTTACGAAAACACAAACGCTTGAATGTACACACGGTACACACCTGGGAAAAACGTGCACAGCGTCTCGTGATTGTCTTGGTTGAAAAAAAGCTATGCAATAGTTGCGAAATAATTTTTTTTAGATTATCTGTTACTGGACAAGCTTTTAGGTCATGTGTTGATTTTGTTTTGTTGGAGAATTCATCGATAAACAGGGAGTGTACCCCAAAAGGAGGCGTGGTCACCTGCTACTTGCTTTCGAAAGAAGTGAATTTCAGCCCGAAATATAGCTTTTTTTAAAAACACTGGGACAATGGAAATTGTGCAGAAAGAACTGAACTTTTCAAATTGCGAAAAAAACTATAATCGATTTTTTTTTTCAATTTTACCTTACCCTGTGCCCTTAAACTTTCAGAATAATAAGATTATCGATTGTTCTTCTAAACCCACTATATTTTGTATTTTCACTTGGACCTCCTCAGGGTGAAATGAACGCCTGTTTATGCGTCAAAACACACTTTTTTTTGCAACTTAAGGATTTTCGTTTACTGCGAGATATTTAATTGACAGGTAAAAAAGTTATATTAAGTCCCAAGAGCAACTAGATATTTTTTGATAAAATAACAAAAAATGTTAAAAGTTTTTAAAAATTTTTAGTTAAAAAAAAACATTTTAATTAAACAAAACTTTACAAGCCCAACCACACTGCAAGACGAAAGCCGTGCAAATTTAAGAAAAAAATATTGTTGGGTGTTTCACTAGAAAGCTGATTTTGCATAAATTATTGAGTGATGCCTAGTTTCAAGCTGTTTTTAAAAGTGAAAACCGCGTTCACGTCATCAAAACATTTTTTTCGGCAAAAATATTTTAGGGCATGGCTACGAACATTGAGGCAGAAAGCCATGAATTGTTTTTTAGAAATCGGAAGGGGTCGAGCGCAACGTCTAGGACATTTGACATTGAATGACCCACATATAAAATTTATTGTTGTGGAAATGCTCGAGACACGTGCCGCGCGCCACTTCTAGAAGAACATGACTTCTAAAATCTAGCTTAGTGCTGCGCCAAATACTTTGCTGCGCTGTGCCGCCATGACCTTCCCAAAAGTTGCACGTTGCACGTGCCTCGTGCATCGACGCACCTCGCGCTACTTTTGAAACATGAAGGGGCTTTTTTTGGAATCGGAGGCGACACCACCGCGGCCGCCGAGAACATCCACGTGCACTTGCGCGTGGACTGACGCGGACCTTTCCTCCGTCAGGACTGGATTCGGCGCTGTAGGCGTTCTGTCTAATGGAAATGAGCGGAGTGGAATGTAATCCCCCTAGTAAAGTATTTGGTATTTTCTCCAAATACTTTACTAGGGGGAATACATTCCACTCTGCTCATTTGCATTAGACAGAACGTCTACAGCGCCGAATCCAGTCCTGACGGTATGGAGGTCCGCGTCAGTCCACGCGCAAGTGCACGTGGATGTTCGTCTCCGATTCCACCTAAAGCCCCTTCATGTTTGAAAAGTAGCGCATGGCGCGTCGATGCACGAGGCACGTGCGACCCTTGGGAAGATCATGGCGGCACAGCGCAGCAAAATATTTAGCGCACCACTGAGGTAGAGTTTAGACGCCATGTTATTCTTAGAAGTGGCGCGCGGCACGTGTCGCGCATTGCCACAACAATGAATTTGGTAAGTATACTTTTTTTGTGAATTAACACTCTAATTATTAAAATAGACATCTAAGTAAAAACTTACTGAGCGTCATCAAATCCAATAAATAAACTCTTTTGAGAAAGGCATAACAACTGCTCTTCAAAGCTTACTAAAAAAAAAAAAAAAAAACGCTTTGTTTTGACCTGTTTGTAGGTTTAATTTCTTATCGGAGCGCATCTTTGCGCCCCCGGTCCTGCTCCCTACTCCCTGATGGTCGAGGTGCGAAGTCCCCACCTTGCCGCCTTCGCTCCTCGCCCCCTCGTAGCACGAGGTTGCTGCTTTGAAACGTTCTTCTGGGTTTCGAGCGCTGGCGCTAGAAAGACACGTCCCAGAAATAAATGTAAATAGAAAAACCAATTCGAAATGTTATCCAAATTTTTCTCGTGCTGATGATGTCTCTATTATAGACATGCTTTAATTTATATTTAGATGATTTTCTAAACAGTACCGGTGATGTAAATGATCTTTGGAATTTGTTTAAAATTATTGTAAATGAATGTATTGACCGTTTTGTGCCAGTCATTGTAAAAAAGTAGAATAAAAATAACCCCTGGATTTCTAGAAAGGCCTTACAGTTGAAAAGACAATTGAAACGATTGAAAAAGAAAAGCAAAACAAGCGCCGACTCGTGTGAATTGACTGAAAAATGTCTTGCTATTTCTTTGCAACTTAAAACCCAAGTTACAGTTGATAAAAGTCGGCATTTCGGCAAATCTTTGCCAAACTTCATATCTACTTTACCGGAGAAATTTTGGCGATTAATATCTCCACATTCTAGGGATTTTGATGTTTTCGAAATTGGTGGTTACTTAACCCATGAAGAAAAAATAATTTCAAACGCATTCAATAAACATTTTAAATCGGTGTTTACTCAAGACAATGATGTGTTACCAAATTTTGATGCCGACTATCCGGCTATGCCTGATATTGTAATTAGTGAATGTGGTATATTGAATATGCTTTTGAAATTGGATGTAAAAAATCCCCTGGGCCAATGGATTTTTATCCAGGTATGCTGAATGGGTCTCAAAATATTTGTTTGTTCTGTTTTCACGATCGCTGTCCGAAGGTCAGGTTCCAGACGACTGGAGAACGGCCATGGTCAAACCACTTCATAAGAACGGAAACAAGTAGTGCATTCAAAATTACCGTCCAATTTCATTGACTTCAACTGCCTGTAAACTTCTTGAACATATAATATATAGTCATTTATCAAAATTCCCAGATGAACACATCTTGAATAAAAAACAACATGGATTCAGAACAGGTTTTTCAACATGTACTCAATTAGTTGAGACTCTTCACGATTTCTCCTGGGCAATAAACAATGGAAAACAAATTGATGCTATTTTTATGGATTTTTCAAAGGCGTTTGATGAGGTCTGTCACAAAAAGTTACTATACAAATTGTAAAAAATATGTAAGGAAACACAGCTAGTCAAATGGATTTCAGCATACCTCTCAAACCGTCGACAATTCGTAGTTTATGGTGAATATTGCTCTGACAGACTTTCTGTTGACTCTGGCGTTCCCCAGGGCTCTGTGCTCGAACCTCTCCTTTTCTTGTTGTTTATTAATGATATAGTACAAGATGGTTCCGGTAAAAATCAGGTTATACGCTAATGATTGTATATAGCTTCCGATAAACTTTTGTTAAATAGAGCTTTTCAAAAATCACGGAATGGTGTACGAAGTGGCAAATGACTATTAACTTTGAAAAAAAAAGCTTTTTATGAGAATTACGTACAAAATGAAGTTTGTTTACAATACTAATAATATTCTTCTATCAGAAGTAACACAATATAAATACATTGTACTATGGATCACTCATAATCTTATTTGGAGAAAACAGATTGATTACATAACATCAAATGCTTTTCGGAAGTTATTCTTTCTTAGACGCTAAGACTTTCTACCCCTTCCTTGCGTCTCCAAGCCTATAAAGCTATAGTCTTGCCAACATTAGATTACGCGGCTATCATTTGGGATTCCTTAACCAAACTAAACATTAACAATCTCGATCGTACGCAGAAAAAAACAGCTCGCTACATTTATTATAGCTTTGGACGTACATCTATAACCGAACTTTTAAACAGAGCTAACTTAAAGTCATTATCTCTCAGAAATCAGCATTCTTGACTAGAAGTTTTGTATCAATCAATAAATGGACATTATAGGATGGATTTGTCTCACTTAATAAACTTCTCATCCGGCTACGCTACTCGACGGAGGCATGCGCTAACAATAATTCCTTTTCGATCGCATAATAATTGCTTCAAGTACTCTTTTTCCGCGAACGGTGACTGATTGGAATAACCTTTCTAAAAGGGTTGTTATGCAGCCATCGTTGTCTTTATTTGAACCCCTCCTAAATTAGTTTTGTCCCTCTAAAATATTTGTTCTTTTGTTTCTGCGACTTGTTTGCTATTTTGTATGCCTGCATGTCTTGTTAATCAAATTTATCCACCTGCTGAAATTCCATTCAGGGATTGCAGTATCGATAAATAAATAAATATATCTTTTCTGCGTCTACTGTTCTTGCTAAAACAGCTGTGGTTGTGAAGTGTCGGGCCGCGTACACTGCCAAAAGTGACAGGAGTCACAGGACTGAATTCACAGAGTCCCAGTCCTTTGCTTTCATTTCCTTGAAGGCTTTGGCATCAGCTTTGGGGAAGTGGATTAGTTTCACGTTCGGCAGTTTAGTGTTCAGCGGGGCAACCATCTTTGACGCCGACTTGATCACCGACTTGGTGGGCTGTCGGAGGCTGTGCAACGTTGCCTGATGCTTGACACGACCCCCGATTTAATCACAGGCATTCTTGCCATGTCAAGTTGCGAAAAAAATACACCTCGCTTACGTGTACTTAAGGCTCTGCAGCTCGTGTAGTTGGTACTTGTTCTTGAAGTGGCTTGCTGCACCATCATTTACGTAGGTCAGATGAGCGTACCCAAATTCGATTTCACGATTCTCCAAACCGTTGTCTTATACATTAAGTTACAAAGAATCTCATTCAATCGCAATTTTTTTATGTATCTTTATTTTTTATGCGTTGTGCGGCCCTCCATGGCGGCGGATCTATTGGCGCTCGCAGGCGGCACAGGTTCAGGTTCTGCCACGCCCTACCTCCGTTATCATGTTACCGCCAAGGTTGTACGCTGATCTGTTTGCGAAGTCGCTCCGGTTGCTTGCTCTACATCGCGTAGACGGAGACACTATACGCCGGCTGTTGAAACAGGCACCGCGAAGCATGTTACAGGGTGGCGCACCTCGATCGCTCCGGCTGGGCATTTTTGGGTCACTTGTACGAAAATGTAGTAAGAAATTTCTCTTCAAAACTACCGTCTACCACTGTGCTGTCAATTTGTCTTTTCCTGACCACCCCGTAGCCCTTTTACGATTTTTAATAATAATGAAATTGTGAAGAACGGGTATATGCACGCCCCATTTATGGCAACCGCGTTAGCATCAATTTAGCCATATTTCTCGCTTTTTAACTTTAAAGCAACACATATATTGCATTATATTTTTGCAGACTCTGTTAGTACATATTATAAACGTTAAGTTCAAAGGGTTTGAAGAATAATAAAGATGGCATTTAAAAAATGATTTTCAAAATAAGGCATTTTTAGTTAAATGCTCCTCTGTAAGCAATTCTTGTAAGTTTCTCCCGTTAACCAGGACAACAATATTTCATGCAAAGATGAACTATATACAGGGCAAACACACTGGCAAAGTTTTAAGACCTATAAAGTTTTATAGCTACGGAGAAAAATATTGTTTAATCCAGAACGCTATTGCGCAATGTGCCGTGTTTGCGATTTTTTTTCTCAAAATAACTACCCTAATACTTGGTGATTAATACGTTTTGTGATTTCTTCTTGGGCCTAATTTGTCAGGGAATATTTCTAGACCCGTAGCCAGAACAAATTTTTGGGGGAAGCCACCCGAAATGTCAACACCGCGCGATACGCAAAACGCACACATGACTGAGAAGGTGCTTACAATTGTTTTTTCGGAAAGACGACGTTTTTTTTTTCGACAACAAAGGATTCGCATTATTCTTCCGGGCATAAAGCCAGCATAATATATATTTTTTATCAAAATTAAAAATGGTCACCGGACATGGTTGTTCGATCTTATCTGAAAACGCCCGGCTGTGTTTAGAGACTTTGGTGTCTTGTCCCTTTTAATGTCTGTCCCATGTCTCCATGTTCTTTAGTAACTTTACAAACTGAAATTGTTATACGCGCATATCGTGTAGGATTTGTAGTCTACAAAATTATTAGGAAAACATAAACAAATCTTCCGATTTCAATTATCCCACCGCGATTTGGCGTAGATTTAGCGGTCGGTCGTCATTAACGCGAAATTCTTAAATATTCGAGAAGCTGCATCTATATAAATAAATTACTTTTATTTATCTTATTTTCTCGTATAAACATAATAATAATAAAAAAATGGCATCAGACAAGTTCAGCATTTTTGACAGCGCCCAGCTGCACTGCGATGCAGAAAAACTGAAAGACGTTTACTATCCCCTGTAACGCCGAATTAGAGCGCAGCTCTTGAGGAGGACAAGGGGAAGGTACGGAGAGGAGGCTATGTCCCTCCTCCTCTACTGCTCGCCTCGCATTTAGGGCAAATTTTCCCGCTAAATATAGCGGGGAAATTTTTCCGCTAAATTTAGTGGGAGAATTTCCCCAGTTAAATTTAGTGGGGAAATGTTTCCGCTAAATTTAGCGCGGAAAACTTTCCGCTAAACTAAGCTGGGGAATTGTTTCTGCTAAATTTAGCGGGGAAATGTTTTCCCTTGGTGGGGGTCGCGAGAAACAAACTTAATAAGTGCGTCGGAGTAACTCTGTGTGACTGAAAATATGGTGCACGTAATGTTTCAATCACGGTGATCCAAAATCATGGTGGAAGAGTGCAACTAGCGGAACGGTCGACATAATCAGTACGCCAAGCGACGATGGCCAGGAATCTGCAGTCCGAGCGGTCACACTTTGTCCGATAAAGATAGAGTTGAGCGGCACATTCGTTTCGTACATCTTTTTGCATGATCGTAATCGAAACATCACGTGCGTCCTATTTTCAACCATGAAGGGTTACTTCATTTCACTCTTACGCGCTTATTAAAACCATATACCAACATATACCTTTGATTAAAGCTGTTTCTCGCTACCACCCCTAGAAGATTCTTTTCGTCTTCTCGCTGGCCAAGAGAGCATAAATCCCCAGTGAAAATTTTTGCAAGTGGTACCACTTGTGGAACCACTTGCTAGTGATATCACGTGCTAGTGGTACCATTTGCTAGTGGTACCACTTGCAAACAATATCATTGTCATATAGATACACAAAAACAAAGCCAGGTGTTAGTCTTTCCTACTTTTAATTTGCAGTTGAGAGTGCTTGTAGAGGAGAAGTACCTGGGCTGATGAAGATTAAAAATCCTCAACCCAGGCGCCTCAGAGCTTTTCGGGAGTCCTGGATCTTTTATGACAGAACTGTCAATATGTTAGTGATGACTTGCTGAACAGGCACCTTGTTCTGGTGTTCTCAATGTTGTACTGTTTCTGCAAAGGCAACAGAAAAATAGCAATCTAATAACAGCTCATGGGGATACAGTCATATGATTGAACATATTTAACTCCTTTACCTATGACGAGGCCAACTTTGAAGGGACTCAGTTCCTTCCGGACCACCACATTTTGTTTTTGTTTGTCCTTCGGTGCCACCTTGCCCCATAAGTCTTTCGGGCAAGTCCCACGCGATCCCAAATCGCTTGCGCGACGTCTTTGACTACCAAGGTTTGTTTTGCTCTGTTTCATTAGTTTTCCTGCTTGATAGGAGTCGATGGTGGTGCCCCAAATCACATGGTACTGTGGGTCAAAAGCGTATCGTAGCTTTGACAGCGGTCAACACCAAATCCACAATTCATGCAGAGCCAATCGTCGCGATGAATTGCCTCGTGCCAATTAGGCGTTTGTCTGCGAAAAACTCGATGCTCCAGAGTAATTTCTCTTGATGGAATCGATCGCGCGCTTGTTGTTATGCAACTGGGAAGGGTAGGGAGGTCTACTCAGGGTAGAAGGAACACACCCACGTGAGGTTTGGTGGAGCAATAGACTGTGCCGTTTATCATGCCAATGGGAAATATTTTGCCCTGACGACTGGCGGGAGGATGAAATTCCACATGAAAACTCTCAACGGCGATCGACCGTTTGAGCGGCGTGAGTGACGTTGATGTTGAGCTGACCAGAGGCCATCGTCAGCTCCTTAGCCTCAATCTTGGTCCTTTCAATGTTTAGGACGATCTCGATGACTTGCTCGAAGGGAATCTTGCGTTCCAGGAGCAGCCGTTCTCGAATGTTAGTGGGCAGAGCTTTAGCCTTGAACTTCTTCCTGATGTTTTTGTCCTGTTGAGGACCGAAGCTGGTCGGAACTGCCAAGTCCCGTAGGGCAGTCAAGCAATCTGACAATGATTCTTCGGGCTGTTGATAACGCTGGCGGAACTGGTGACGTTCCAGGTCGATGTTGCACGACTTTTTGAAGTACGCGCTGAGGGTGTCGACAGCCTCTTGGTAGACGTCTCTCGTCGGAGTTCTAGATGCGGCTGCCGCTGACGTGGTTGCTGGTGACGGCACAGCGACAGCGGGGGGGAAGGCAACGTGTCGAAGACCCGTTGACTCTCCACTCCCAGACAGTGGCGGAGCAGGTATCGACAACATTCCGAGGCAGTGCGTGAGCACCACATGCCCCCACGAAACATTCAAAGAGTGAAATCCATCGCTCCCAGGGAATTTCCGACTGCCCTGGTTTACTCAAAAAGTTTTGAGGAGGTTTGATGCCGAATTCGCCGTTTATCCCGTCGTCAAAAAAATGTGGGGTCCTCAATGGACCCGGCGGGTCGGGAAGGGACGTTCAGTCACCTGTGTTGCTCTCATGAGACACTTCATTAAAAATGATGATGATGAAGAAGTAGTAAGTGAATGAACACATAGTATAGAAGACGAAGTTATCCGAATATATGAAAATATAACAATGAAGACACAACACCCCCAACGGTACACGCAGTACACGTGGCAAATGACGGCTTAAGAAACGCAGGGCGTGAATCGTTATCTTCCTGGTTACTGATTGGTTCTCCGGTGGTCGTGTCGGCTAATGTCGCATTCTCATTGACTGTGAAGGGATGACGAGACTCTCAAGACTCGCCCTGCCTTTTTTGAGCTCGAGCTAAAAAAACATCTTGTTGAAAATTTTTAAATTTAAAGGAAAGACCTTCAGGAAGTGCGTTACTGTTTGCGGGAACAGATATCCAAAAATTTCTAATGGCTGAGATTTGTCCTCCCGTGTTTTATGATTAATATTTTATACTCATGCAAAATGTAGCATATCCGTGTGCGTAGACATCTATCACACTGTATGCATGTGTGAAATCTTATCGAAATATTGGAATTGCGTCTCAAATAAGTGTGGATGTATTACTTTTTCTTGAAAAATTTTTGCATTCATTGTCTCTGATCCTGGCTTTTTGTAACTAAAAGCAAACATGTTTAAATTACCTGAAACTTCTTGTAGATTGGACTTCGAGCAACAGCTTTCATTTATTTTATTAGTGATATATGTGATTTTGCAAACTGGTGCCACTTGCAACCCAAGTGGTACCACGCGAGCTCGCTGCTCACAATTCTTAGAAATTGTGAGTCAGCTTTGCGGTTAAAATAACAATTAAATGTCTTGTTAAAAAGAGAAAGATATGCGCCTTTTTCAGATTTATTTTTTGTCACTGCTTAAATGAGTAATATTCTGTAATGCAATTTATAAGGCTTTTATTGAGTGCTAGATGTTTGACATTTATGCGCCAAACGAAGCAATTGAAACAAGTTGCATGCTTTTGTGTGCAAGCGAAATTTTCGAATTGCGACAGGCACATTATACTGATGGGAGACTTAAATAGTGTCCCGAATAGCCGGGATAAAGCTCGTACCAACCAGTGCATCGAAGGAGCAGAATCGTAAAGGGACCATGAAGGCAGTTTTGAAGTTTTATTCGACGATTGAAATGGATGTCAGGCACGTCTCAGATACTGTTGACCAAGTTCTAGCCCGAACAGAAGTTTGGGTGCCGCACCAATCGAGCAAACAGGCGCGGTAATAATAGCGCCGGGAACGATACCTGAGACCCCACCGAGGCGGCGGCAGAAAGGTGAACTAAAGTGCGCCGTCGAAGCGTGACGACAACGGGCTCCTCGTCTGGCGATTGGTTCAAACGATAGACGCGCTCTTGGTTTCAATTTCGGTGGTGAGATGTGATGAAAATTTTTTATTTTAACATTGGATAATCTTTTGAAGTTGTAGTTGGGAATTAATAGGTTTCATACCGTGTATAAAAGCGTAATCTGAAGCGACCCCTCCGTTTGCCACTGGTTGAGCGCATCCCGCACTGCTACCTCGGGCACGTAACAAGCATCGAACAACCATGGACAAAAAAAAAAAAAAATGAAAGCCGTTTACAACTCCCTGTAACGCCGAATTAGAGCGCAGCTCTTGAGGAGGAGGAGGGAAGGGTACTGGGGGGTGGGTCAAGTTACCTCGGAGGGCGGGGGGGGGGGGTCACGTGACCTTGGGGGTCACGTGACCTTGTGGGAGTCATGTGACCTTAGGGCGTCACGTGACCTGGAGCCACGTGACGATGCCGATGACGTCATCAGTGACGTCACTGATGACGCCATCAGTGATGATGACGATGACGATGCGGATGCCGGTGACGCCATCAGTGACGTCACTGATGACGTCATCAGTGATGATGACGATGACGATGGGGATGCCGGTGACGTCATCAGTGACGTACGTCATCAGTGGCGATGACGTCAACGGGGGTCACGTGACCTCGGGGGGTATCCCCAGGTCACGTGGCCCCGGGGGGGGGTCACGTGACCTGGGTAACCATCGTGACCCTCGTGAGGGTAACCCTAGTAACCCTTGTGAGGGCAACTCTCGCGACCCTCGTGAGGGTAACTCTCGTGACCCCCGTGAGAGTAAGTCTCGTGACCCTCGTGGGGGTAACTCTCATAACCCTCGTGACCCTCGTGAGGGTAACCCTCGTGAAGGTAACCCTTTTGAGGGTAACTAACCCTCGTAACCCTCGCGAGGGTTACGAGGGTAAGTAACCCTCGTGAGGGTAACCCTCGTGAAGGTAACCCTTTTGAGGGTAACTAACCCTCGTAACCCTCGTGAGGGTAACCCTCGTGAGGGTAACCCTCGTGAAGGTAACCCTTTTGAGGGTAACTAACCCTCGTAACCCTCGTGAGGGTTACGAGGGTAAGTAACCCTCGTGGCCCTCGTGATCCTCGTGAGGGTAACCCTCAGAGATTAACCCTCGTAACCCTCGTAACCCTCGTAACCCTCGTAACCCTCACGAGGGTTACGAGGGTTGCGGTTACGCCGACACCGACGGCGACGCCGACGCCGCTCAAGCCGGGAACGGGCGCCTAAGAGCTGCGCTCTAAAAAGAAAAAAAAAGGTACGAGCGCCGGGGGCGGCATACTTTTGGTTTTGGTTTCGTGCGTCGTCTCGTGTTCGCTTTGCGAACTGGTGTCTCACCAATCATGCCGCGTTAATGTGCAGTAGTAGGTTGCGCGAAAGGTCGGCTAAAGACGTGCGGTCGATCGGGCGACGTTAGTTTGCATAAACTGCCGACCGATGCAGCAATGCGCAGCATTTTGGTTGCGCGCCGTCATCTTGCGTAGAGCTGTGGACAGCGGTGTTAGTATTTGTTCGTTACATTTCCGACCAGAAGACTTTGAGCAGCACCTTCACGGCAGCCGGACTCTGGGTAAAAAGTGGGGCGGGGAGTCGCTCTGAGGTGGCGACCGAGGAGTTGGTGGTAGGTCCGGGGCGCCCTCGTAAAGCGCCAATCCAGAGTTCTGCGTCCTTAGCAGCATCTCCCTTTCAGTCGGCGTGATGTCGCTGAACTCGTTTGCGAACGCGGCGTTGTCGTCCATTTCTTCCAGGTTTTCTTCACAGACCGCCGTGCACTAGAGCGAACCACGGGAGCCCCACTGAGTGTACACTAAATCCTACCGATGCCGACAGTGCTCCCTGACGTCACCTCTTTCCAGAGGCGAAAACGGGAAGACATTTGAATGTTTGTTTCGGTTTCGCAAATTTATTTGCAGGTACAGAAATAAGAGTCACAACGTTCTAGAAAAATTGTGTGGCATGCCAGGACCCCAATGCTTCCGAAAACACCTTCTTTAAAAAAAAAAAAAAAAATTAAATTGCCTTCATGGTCTCTTTAAAGGGGCCATGAAACGATTTTCAACTCAAATGCCAATTGTGAAATCACGTGGTCGTAACATTCCCTCGGCACCGGTACGATGACTCCTAGCTTTCACCGTGCTTTTTATGCACACCATAGAACTTGTCATTCCCCAGTGACGATAAGTTCCGTCAGGGCACTCAATGGCCACGAACGCGAATCCAAATATTCGTCGACAGATTGATTGTTGACGAGCGCATATGTCCGAGTGACGCAGTTCTCGTGTCCAATGCGTGAACTGGGCTCTGCTGACGTCAGTTGGGCGCCGGTGACGCGCTTTTGGAACCGCGGATGTATCATAGTGAAAAGGCGGAGATGTTTCGAAGGCAAGGGGGTACGAAATAGTCCGCTATATTTTCAAATGTTCCTACCGAAAAGCTGGCTTTTGACTTTCTAGCTCTTTTGGCCAACTAAACGATATGCGATTAGTAAAGTCCCAATTTAAAATCATTCATCGAAACCCAAAATTCGTTTCATGTGCCCTTTAAAGACATTGTATATGACGTTAACTTCTTTCACGTTGGAAAATGACGATACATTAGCCCAGAAATGCGCCACACCTATATTGAGGCGCGAGACACGATATAATTTATGTGGGTTGCGAAAAATGTTTTAATAGTAGTTTCTAAGAATACGCTATTCAATATGATATTCGTATTTTTCGAAGTGTTGATCGCGGCGGTTTAGCCCGCCGCGCACGGGTGCACGGCGGAGAAGCAACACCCGCTGAAGCGAGCTCCGTGGGTGTTGCCTCTGCGCAGTTGACCGGTGCTCGGTAAGAAGCGCGCTCAACGGGGCTAACTCGCCGCAATCAACATTTGGAAATGTACAAATATCTCAGTCGTGTGCATGGGAGAAAAGCACACTCTCCAAGCGGGATGGTGCACGCGCGCGCCTGGTTTATTTAAAAAGAGACGGAAAGTTTGTGGGTGTTTATTTACCTGCACTGCAGAAAAATAATTAAAAAAAAAAACTATAGCTATTATGTAATTGTATATGCAATGCCTTCTGTATGCTTCATGCCTGTCGGGTGCGCTCCCCGAGACCGTCGTATTTACTAATTTCTCCACCTTTTCTAACGCCAGAGTGTGCCGATAGATGTCGCGGCCTACGTTCGGAGCTAAAAAAAGTCCCATTAAAGGAAGGGTCCCCTCAAACCATGGAGAGTGTTTCAGTTTAATGGCGGACGCCTACTGCGGAGATTCGTCGCAGTGCGCATGCGCGTTTGCGAGCGATCACAGCAGGAGGTGTCCGCCATTAAATTGCAACGCCCCCATGGTTTGAAATGGACTCACTCTTCAATCTAACCTCTCTATCCTGCCCAAGACCCTTGTATAGCAAGAGTTTGGTCAATGGGAGACGCGGGCAGAGCCAGGGCGTGCAGACTCAGAAAGAGGGCTTGACATGCTCTCTTGGCCAACCAGAAGCCGAAAAGAATCAAATGTAGTAATCCTTAATGGTTGAAAATAGGGTGCACCGTCCACGTGATGGTTTGATCACAATCATGCAGAAAGATGTAGAAACCAATGTCCCGCTCAACTCTGTTTTGCTCGGACGGAGTGTGACCGGCCGGGCGGCAGATTCCGGGCCCTCGGCGCCTGGCTTACGGATTATGTCGATCGTTCCGCAGGTTGCGCTCTTCCACCATGATTTTGAATTACCGTGATAGAAACATCCCGTGCACCATATTTTCAATCACCGAGAGTTACTCCGACGCACTTAATAAGTTTGTTTCTTGCGACCACCGCCAGGGTATTTTTTCCGGCTTCTGGTTGGCCACATTCGAATTTGTGAAGACCCCCCGGAACACGCTCAGCCCGCTTTCGGCCAATGTTGCCTCCTTATTTTTCTTCTTTACTTCCCAATTTATGGCCAAACTCTCTCTATACATGGCTCTGTCCTGCGCTAAAAAACCTGGCGCCCCCACCCTTAAGCAACGGCCACGGCCAGTGAGGCCACGGGTTACAGGGTGGGGGATAGGATGGGCCGCACGGTGACTGCTTTTTTGGGGGGACCGAGGGCCCTGGGGGCACTGAAGTAACTGAAAACAAGACTTGTACCGTACGCATTACAAGTAATCAAATTACTTGTAATCGATTACTTTTTGGAGTAATTTTGTAATCAGTTGATTACTTTTATTAGGCAGTAATCACAAGAGTAATGTGATTACTTTTTGAAGTAATAAAATTACTTGTAACCGTTACAATTTGTCCACAAACCCCCCCCCCCCCCCCCTTCCCCGCACACGCCTTTTTTTATGAAATGACAAAAATAAAATTTGCTCTGTTTTTTTTTTGAACGGAAAAAAGAAAGGTTTTTGCGGAGCTGTAGGAAGCGAGGTCAATCTCTTTCTATGTACAGTTTCTGTGGAATGCCCTTTTTTTTTTTGAGCTGGGACTGGGAAGCCCCAGGAAAGCCACAGTGCGTGACAAAGGCCATTCAGGGCTGAGTTTGAGGAAACAGAATGTAGCTTTGTGAGTCCTTTGTTCAAACTAGCCCCCTCACGCACACACACACATAAATAAAAAATAAAAAATCCTGCTTAGGATACCTACTCGCAGCCCGTAGGAGAACCATAACCAAAGAATGCCTAAAGCGGATGCAAAATATAACAAAGGCAGTTGAAATATATCCCCATTTCCCTTACGTGGTCTTTGTGACAAGCAATGTTTCGAGTTGAGAAGTGGTCGGGGCGATCTCTTCCGCTAATGGATACTAGACATGATCCGTTTCAAATTCTGGAGCTACTGCTCTTTTGTATAACATGCGAGCTCATCCACACATGAATAATAAAATGAGCGACGCAAACTTTGAGCGACAACCCTTGCCCAAGCTTAACAAGATCTAGAACCCCCTCCACTCCGCCACCCCCCCCCCCCCCCCCCCACACACACACACACAAACTGGCGAACGCCCAAATCATTAAACGTCTTCAAACGAATTCTATGCTTGTGTCCGCATAGTGAAGGTGCAACGACCACGAAGAGGGAGCCAGTTTTTCTTCCTCAATACTTGTGCAAATGTGAAATATAGGTTGGAAGTAGTTCATTGTTATGAGCGCTAAAGATGTGTCTTCACACAATAAAGTAATCGAAAAAGTAACGATTACTTCTTTAAGTAATGTCCAATTACTTTTGCCGTTGAGTAATCGAGTAATCTAATCGAGTACTTTTTAGCCAAGAGTAATAGTAATTGTAATCGATTACTCTTTTTTAGTAACGTGTACAAGACTGCTGAAAACCCAACAAAGTCAGGAGAGGCACCCAGGGTTAAAAAGAGGAGAAAACGTAAGAACAGGTATAAACAAACATCACAATCAGACATTGGATATATTAACATGCAGGGTGGTAGAAATAGGTTAAAATGGGAAGAGGTAGAGGAGCAACTAAGAAAGGAGGATTTAATGGTGTATGGGTTTGTGGAAACACATCTCAGAGACATGGAGCAGCCACCTTGACACCCTGACTATGTGTGGGAAAAATGCAACAGAATGGAGGGAACGAGGAACGGAGGTGGAATTGGAGCATTTATTAAGAAGAATATGAACTTTCAAAGGATCAGAAAGGAGTGCGCCGAACATTTGTGGCTGAAAGGAAAAGTCGCTGGGGAATCAACAGTCCTTGGAGTTGTTTACTTATGGACAGGGACAGGTGCTAAAGAGGAAAACAGAAAAAAATATTGATTGCATATCAAGAGACATTCGTGAGCTAGGGGAAGGTTCTGAAATAATTATTATGGGAGACATGAGTGCCCATATCGAGGGTCTGGATGGGTATACGGACTCAACTGGAAGCATATTACTAGAACTGGTAGTAAAACATGACTTAGTTTTATGTAATACCAGTCAGAAGTGCGACGGGCACATAACGTGGGAAACTGGCAATCTACATTCAGCTATAGATTATGTACTCATATCACACAAAATATATGGTAAGTTACAAGTAATGAAAATAGATGAAGAAGGTTCCAAAAGTCTTGGTAGTGATCACAAGCGTATTAAGCTGAATTTTGCCAGAGAAGTAAATGCTGAAACTAGACAACATGATTCAAAGGAAACTTTTTGCAGCGACAAAGAGTTGGAAATAGTTGCTAAAAGAATAGAGAAAGCAGTTTCAGGCAACGGTATACAGATTGGACCTATGAGAGCCTAACCAGGCTTTTTGCTCTGGAACTAGACAAAGTTCAAAGCAAACGAAAGGGGAAGCAAGGACATAGACCAAAAAGCCGGTGGGACAAAGAAGTGAAGCAAGCGATACAAAAACGTTAAGAAGCCTCTAGAGAACACAGGTATTCCAAGCGCAATGGGGATTCAGGAACGGAAGTAAAGAGAAAATGGGACACTTTTATAACATGTCGCCGAGAGGCATCCAGTTTGATCAATACGAAAATTCAGAGAAAGAGTGAGGAATGGATGAGTGATGCAAACAAGAAAGATAGAAACGCAGCTAAGAAGTTTTGGGAGCACTTGAATTCACTCGGTGAAACGACGCAAGCTAGACAGAGGTTCATACTCTCGCATCAGGGAGATCAATTAGAGGGAGATGATGCGATACAATATATAGGTGCAGTGATGGAGGAGAAATTTCGGGAACGGGTACATGTGGAAGATAGGAGAACCGAAGGAAGTAGCAGTCCAGTTTGTGACATCGCGGATTTTGGACAAAGAGAATGGGAAAAGGCGGAACGAAGAGTCCCTAGTGGCACGTCGACAGGCACAGATGGTATCCCAATCAAGCTAGTGAAGAATTTGGGTCCTAAATCTAAGGCAAAACTAAGGTAGGTAGTGGGTACCATGATAAAAGGAAATATTCCAGATGAATGGAGGCTTAGTAGGATGAGTATGATATATAAGGGAAAGAAAGATAAGTCTGATATTAGGAATTATCGTCCCATAACCGTGACACCGGTTATTTACAGGCTGGTAATGTAGATTATAAAGAACAGACTGGAGGAATGGGTAGATTGCGCGGGCATACTGGGCGAGTTACAGAACGGGTTTCGGAAACAAAGAAGGTTGGAGGACAATTTATTTTCTCTGACACAGTGTATAGAAATAGCGCAAAAAGAAAACAGACAGGTCTGGCTGGCATTTCTGGATATCAAGGGTGCCTATGACCATGTGAACCAAAGGAACCTATGGGACATAATGGAGAGCTTAAACCTAGATGAAGGACTAACAGCACTATTAAGGAACATTTACAAAGATAACAAGGTGATTATAACATGGGAAGGAAAGGCGACAGGGAAAATAGAGATAAGACGAGGCCTTAGGCAGGTGTGCCCGTTATCGCCTTTGCTGTTTATGTTGTATCTGAGAGGATTGGAGGATAGACTGGAGAAGAGTGGGGTTGGATTCAACCTTTCTTACAGTAAGCTAGGCCAAAAAATTCAGCAATCCTTACCAGGATTGAAGTATGCGGATGATATCGTACTAATGGCTAACAACAGGACAGAGTTGCAGGAATTAATGAGTATCTGTCGTAGGGAAGGAGAGGAACTAGGTTTAGAATTCAGTAGCGAAAAATCAACACTCATGATTTTTAACGAGGATGAAGTTGAGAGGCTGAAGATACAGAATATTACAGTTGAGAGAGCTAGTAAATACAAGTATCTAGGAGTATGGATATGTGATGGTGCAGAATATCTCAGTGAGCATGAAAAGTATATAATAGGTAAGGGCAACAGAAATGCAGCTGTAATGAAAAATAGAGCACTTTGGAATTGACCTTTTTCGGAGAACTTTGTGCGCATGCCCGAACTTGAGGTGAGAGTGGGAAAGGGAAAGGCGCCATCTTTGCGGGCTCTCGTCGCACGCTGCCTGGCTTCGCTCGCATTGCTAGGCGCGTCTGTCCGGCACTGTTGCGATGCCTTACCGCTGCGCGGCTGTTGGATGTACAAACATAAAAAAAAACACGCCGAACGTTAGCTTCTTTAGATTCCCGAAAGCTACCGCGCACCTCAAGAAGAAATAAAAATGGATTCAAGCGCTGCGACGCCAGAACTCTGACGGGACGCCTTGGCAGCCATCTGCGAACTCGCGTGTTTGCGGTGTCCACTTCATTGGAGGTTAGTTCAATCATATTTGTTTGAACTCAGGAGATACCCGTTGTACTCCGTGCAAGCTAGTCATTCCCGACACCTGTCTCCACACCGAGTTTGCTTGCACGGTACAGCAGGGCAGCAAAGAGGCGGGACGCCAAGCCGTTGTCACGAAAAACAGACCTTTACACTGTCGCATAGTGTAAGAGCAGGCCAGCTATGTGCTGGCATGTTCCGCTCAACCTGCAAAACTTATATTTACGCTTGAAACTCATTAAAATATTGAATAAAAAATGTCCTACTACAGAATTTTATATCAACACGTCAGCTAGTTCGATAAGTAGATCGATGACAGCTTGGCCCTTTTCAGTTGCATGCTGAAGTACCACGAAAAAGACGAAAACGAAAAATATCGTTTTTTTAGATAACTTATCGCGTCACGCATAAAATATGATTAAAGGACTGGCACACACGGATCTCGATACAAATGCGCCGAAAGGATAGCGACTATGGGGCTCACGCCTTACAAATATTGACACATCTTGTAATCCTTAAGACACATTATTACATCGCCACGAGTTTTACCGGAGAAATAAACTAACCCTGCAACGGCAGTCGCAAGACGCTTGAACGACATCGGCGCTCTTGGAAAGCGATATCAGTTGCCTGTAATGTCCCGGTTTCATAGACGGTGCGGTGCACACGTGCTCCTTACGAGGTGAACGGTGTGGTCGGGATCAAAGTTGTTCACCATGACCTTCTTGACGTAAGCTTCTTCTTTGAAGGCCCATCCTTTCCGGAGTTGTCTGCAGTCCTTCGCGAAGTACCAATCGACGCACGCTGTGTTGACGACCCGATGCAGCATCGGCACTCCATCCGTCTTGAAAAGCGTACAAACGGATAAAGTCGGCAGTGTCGAAGACGGTTGCTTTACTCGATCCTCCGGGATCGTCATCAGCCATTTGTAAAGAACGACAGCCCGAAAACAGCGAGAAAAACTTTCCACAACGAACGCCCCAAAACGATCGCGTCGAGGAAGCGGACGGGTTGACGGGAGGACGGACTGAGCCCGCAAACGTTTTGAATTATCTCCGCGAGAGTGCGCCACGGTCGCTTCTACGAACTCTGAAAAAGGTCAATTAGGTATGAGGTAGTGAGAGAGATTTGGAAAGGGGTCATGGTGCCTGGCTTGACTTTTGGAAACGCAGCGCTATGCATGAAATTCGAAGTGCATGCGAGACTAGAAATAAAACAGCGTGGAGTAGGTTGTGGGGATTGTGATCCCTCAACATTCTGTCGCGTCAGCGTTTTGGCGCGCCGTGGCGGCCGCGCTGGTGTAGCGAGAGGCGGCGCTGCTTACCACTGTAAGTGGCTTCCTCCTCTCCCCCCTTGGGGCGATTTCCTTAACGAACCCCCGTACAAAGGAGATCGACGTGTCGCTCCTTGATTGGCCACTTCGCCCCCGCCGTTATCTTAAAACCAGCGGACAGCGGTCTCGCTTCTGTCTCTTCTTCCGGGGATTCGGCGGCGGCGACAACGGGGACCCTTCCGGCGCACCGGTGAGCGTTTACCCCGTACTTTGTACCTTTGTGAACGACCGTTCGGCCGTGGGCGATCTCCACACCGACGGCGTTCACCAGCTTATAGCCGCTGTGTTGTTGTTATTTGTTTCATTGTAAATAAACAGTTTATCACCGTTACCAACGTGACTGGTGTCTGTTTGCGCTCAACGAGCAGCATGCCACGCGAGTACGAACCCGCTTCGCGGTAGAGCGTCTCGCCGCGAACGTGGTACTCCCAAAGGCAGTGGCCCCAAGGAGAACCACAAATTGGCGCCCAACAAAAGGGCTGACGACCAGAATCCTGGTACGTCTGTGTGTGGCGACTGCTGCCGAGTGACGAATCCTCGCGCAACCAGCGCTTACCGTGACGATGCAGACAGACTTTTCGGATTTGCTCACGCTGGCGACCGCGGCCGACGCATTCGCGCGGCCCCCACTTCAACGGGAAGCCGAAATGCCAACCCTCCAACGAGAAGCGCCCTACGGCGCACCCCTGGAGCCGGGCGTGGTTCCGACGCCATTGCGGACGGGCGCCATCGCTCCCGGATCTTCCCCGAACGCACGTGCTCCGCCGCCGGCACAAAGCGAAGCCTACCGGTCTCCCCACGGAGAAACCGCGGCGGCGCCTCACCACACCTTGCTCGAAAACGCGGCACGTGTGATTGAGAGTCTGACAGGTGCGTTGCGAACGACAGCACTCGCACCACAGGCCCAACGACCTCCGGTCCGAATTCCCGTCCCGACTTATCGGGGTTACGCAGACAAAGCGAGCGCTACGGACTTCCTTGACGATTTACGGAAGTACCAACGCGCGATGGGAATGTCCGATCGCGAAATACTTGAGCGCATTCTGCCAATCGCGCTCGTCGACGAAGCCGCCCGCTGGTTCCGACTTGTCGGTGACCAACCCGCCGGAACGCTCGATCAGTTCCGAGAGGCGTTCCGCCGCGAATTCCTTCCCGCCGACTACGAGAGAAGGATGCGGCGGGAGCTCGAACAGCGAACCCAGCATCCGGACGAGTCCCTGCTGGAGTTCGTGCGAGCCATGCAAGAGCTCTTCGAGCTCGCAGAACCCTCAGCTCCCAATGCAGAGCGAGTGGAACGCGTCATACGACAAAGCCACCCGACTTTCGCTGCATATCTTCGAGGCAGCCGTTTCCGCGATCTGAACGAGCTCGCCTCCGAGGCCCGGCGCCTTCAGGGTGACATTCTCGCTGCCCGTGCGTACCGGCCTCCGCCTCCAGCGTCAGCGGCCCTCGAACCGCGCTGCGCGTGGAGCGGGGACACGCCATCCCGAGCACCAAGGCGCTACGATTCCGCAAACTATGCGGAAGATCGGGGCCGAGACACGTACGCAATCTCAGATCGTGCGCTCGACCCGTACTCCTACGGTAGACGAACAAGCCGGCCGACGCCGCAGTTCAGAACCACCGACTCGCGCCCCAACGAGGCAGCGAGGCAGGAGGAAACGAGGATCCCTCAATCACAGCGAGCCGATGCACGCTACGACACAGCCAGCGAAAACCAAAAAGCACGGCGGAACCCCCAGCGAGGCGACGACAGAAGATGTTTTCGGTGCAATCGCCCCGGTCATCTCGCTCGCCAATGCCCGGAGCGGCCGAACACGGAATCGCACCGTGCGGGAAACGAGCAAAGCCACCGGTAAACGGCCCTTGGACGGACGGACCGGTGGCTAACAAAGAATCAGAGCGTCCCATGGCTACTCTTTTACCGACTGCCTACAGAATAGGCTTCCCGACCGGCACGCCGGCCCCGTTCATTTCTGTGACGATCGCCGGCAAGCCATTCAAGGCACTCCTCGACACCGGAGCAAGCGCTTCGATGTTCGGCGACGAAGTGTTGACTCACCTCCGACAGAATTCTGTCCGACTCCGAGAATGCAACACTGCCTTTCGCCTAGCCTGCGGAACCGCCCTTTCGGCTGGTACCGCGCGGCTGGTCGCGAGATGGGAGAATCGAGTAAGACGACAACGCTTCGTTCATCTCCCTGGCCTATCGGTGCCCATTATTTTGGGCAGAGACTTCCTTGCCAAAACAGGCATTGTAATCGACGTCAGCAGCGCAGGCTATCGGGAGGGCACGTTTGCACCCCTGAAACCCTTCTGCGAACCCCCGGCCGTACCGCCAACGCCACCATTGGCGCACACGACGAGCCGTCGAGAGGAAGCGAGGGACTCCCTAAATCGGGTCATTGACCCCAAGACACCGAGTCCAGCGCCGATGGCAGCGAGCGCCGCCCCCATCGGGGAAATGACGCACCCACTGCTCACGCAATCATGCAGCGTGTCAGGGCGAGAAAAAGCCCGACTGTCGTCGTTGTTGCGCCGCTATGACGCAATGTTCACGGACCGACCGGGCTGCACAAACAAAGTGCGACATCGCATTGACACGGGCGACGAACTGCCAAGAAGACAGAACGCGCGACCCGTAAGCTTGGCTAAACGAAAAGCCATCGACCGTGCCCTGGACGAAATGATCGACACCGGAGTTGTCCGGCGATCTAACAGCCCCTGGGCATTCCCCGTGGTGCTGGTCCCGAAGAAAGACGGCAGCTCACGTCTTTGCGTGGACTACCGCCGTCTGAACGACGTCACACGAAAGGACGCCTACCCGCTACCGAGCATCGACTCGATCCTGTCCAACTTGGGCAGTGCGCGGTACTTCACCACCCTGGACGCTAGCCGAGGCTACCTCCAGGTTCGGATGGAGCCAGGTGACGAGGCAAAAACAGCCTTCTGTTGTCACCGCGGGCTTTTCGAATTCACACGAATGCCCTTCGGTCTGTGCGGAGCGCCTATGACGTTCCAGCGATTGATCGACCGAGTACTGGGAGAAGCCAAATGGAAACACGCAATGGCCTATCTCGACGACATTGTCGTCTACTCCAACTCCTTCGAAGATCACCTACGTCATCTCGAGGACGTACTCGACCGGCTAAAAGCCGCGGGAATGACCCTGAACCCCGAAAAGGCCCAAATAGCCGAAACCCGCATCGCCTTGCTCGGGTTCGAACTGGATCGCGGGCGCCTTGCGCCACATCCCGACAAACTAAAGGCAATCCTGGAGTTTCCGGCGCCAACCGACGTGAGCTCCCTCCGTCGCTACCTGGGAATGGTGAACTTCTATCGCCAATTCATCCCAAACTGCGCGACGCTTCAAGCACCACTGACACGCCGATTGCGAAAGTCCGTGAGTTGGAGCTGGGGTCCCGAGCAGGAAGCGGCCTTTCGCCGCACCTCCCGAGCGCTCGCGGACACAGCTGAACACAAGCTACCCGACTTGAACAAGCCCTTTCTGATCCAAACAGATGCCAGCAATCTTGGCTTGGGCGCGGTCCTGCTCCAACAGCACGAAGGTGTACTCCGACCGGTGGCCTTCGCCAGCCGCTCGTTGACGCCAGCTGAAAGGAACTACAGCACATGCGAACAAGAGTGCTTGGCCATCGTCTTTGCACTCCGGCGCTTCGACATTTATGTCGACGGGACCACTTTCGTGATCGAAACAGATCACCAAAGCCTAATATGGCTCTCCCGACTTCGCGAACCCGCTGGTCGCTTGGCAAGATGGGCTTTGATGCTGCAAAAATACGACTACGTCGTGCGGTACCGGAAAGGCAGCACAAACGTGGTGGCGGACGCATTGTCACGAGCCCCCGCAGACTGCACACAGATTTCCGCAAAGACCCAGGCCGAGCCAACGACACTCACAGTGCCAGGCGAAGCCGTGACTCAGTCCCAAAGGGAGGCAGCAGATCTGACCACCCCGGACGAGACGATCAACCACCTAGACGCAGTGAGCGCAGTGGGAATCGTGTTCAGCAAAGAAGAGCTTCTGAAAGCCCAGCAGAATGATCCGTTTTGTCGAAAGGTGATCGACGGACTCGCGGAAGAGTCGGACGCCGTGGAGGCGGGCGGTGCGACCGCCGGGCGCAACACTACTGGTATTGTAGTAGGCGCCGAGTGCCGGGACGTATCTGGTATTGGTGCGGGCACGGAGGATTCATATCTGCTGAGCAATGACGGGCTCTTGCTGAGGTACATACCCACCGAGAACGACTCCGACGAGGCGTTCAAGGTAGTGGTACCCCGCAGTCTGAGAAACGCAGTTTTGCGCTACTACCACGACTCGCACTTGGCCGGACACGCGAGCGGCTCCAAGACTTACTCTAAGTTATGTCGCATCGCCACCTGGCCGGGCATGAAACGGGACGTTTTCCGTTATGCCCGCACCTGCAACTCTTGCCAAAGCTTCAAACCAAGAGGCGGCAAACCGCCGGGCCTAATGCAACCGATTCCGAGCCAGCAATCATGGTCTCTGGCAGCCTGCGACGTGGTCGGCCCCCTACCGAGGAGCCCTAAAGGACACCAGTATCTGCTGGTTGTAACTGACCACTTCAGCAAATGGACGGAACTTTTTCCACTCCGTAAGCTGACAGCCCGAGCGATCACGGAGAAGCTCATGGAGGTTTTCACCCGTTTTGGATTCCCCGAAGCTCTTTTGACTGATCGAGCGAGCTACTTCGTCGGGAAGGTATTCGTGGACGCGTGCAAGGCCCTTGGCATAAAGCACAAAACAACCACGCCGTACCACCCGCAGTCGAACATCACGGAGCGATGTAACAGAAACATCAAACCAATGCTGGCCGCCTTCGCGGAAAGGCACCGTGACTGGGACGCATTTATCCCCGAGATCGGGTTCGCACTTCGGACCACTCTCAACCGTTCGACGGGTTTCACCCCCGCTTTCCTCACATTCGGGAGAGAGCTTCCGAACCCCATGGACCGTGTCCTAGGGGGGAGCGCCGGGGTGGACAACGCGCAGCCGACACAAACGGACCACGCGCGGCAGCTACAAACTCGGATGACGGAAGCCTTCTCGGAGGCGCGTCACAATCTCGGGGTAGCGCGAGCGAAACAAAAAGCTCAGTACGACCGCTCGCATCGAGATCTCCGCTACAACGTGGGCGATCTCGTCCTCAGACGCAACCATGTTCTGAGTGATGCCAGCAAAGGCTTCTGGGCCGCTTTGGCTCCGAAGTGGTGTGGCCCGTACCGAGTGCAGGAACTTCTCTCCCCACTCGTGTACAAGCTGACAAACTTGCAATCAAGAAAAGTCGGTGGGCCGGTACATGTGTGCGATCTGAAACCCTACCATGAGAGGGAAAACAGGGCCAACGAGCAAACTCAGCCCCCGCAGAAACATGCACCCGCAGCGCGAGATAACGCCGACGATGAACAACAGGCGTCTCGCTACAATCTGCGTAGACGGAGGAACTATTATCCGAAGTTTTCGTAGAGGCAGCCCCATTAAGTGGCGAAATGTCACATTAAGGGAAGTGCAAAGCACAATACACCTGCTGCCTTCGCGAACGCGCCAGACACCATTGTTTACTGGCAATTGCAGTGACCTAGAAACGTCACCTCAGCGTTCGCTCCCGGATGAACCCGTAGGGGAATTCCCCAAACACGGCTTCCGAGGGAAAGGGTACGCGTAACTGCCATTGGTCAGTTATTGCCACCTACGCTCACGTGGGCCACATGTCAACGCAAGAGCGCGGTCCGAGCGTCGTCACAAGCGGTCGGAGACCAAGTGGTCATTCTACCGCAGTACGCTCCGCACCTACGAAGAGGACCTCCAGCCTTTGCTTCGCGCCGTTCGGGAGCTGCTGTCTCCTGGCTACGGCAGTTCAGCGGCTTCCAGGGACCACAGCTGCGCGTGACTCGTCAGGCGGCCCCGCTACCCCAGCCGGCCGCGGGCCAACCCAGCAACCCGTCGTTTTCGTGGGCCGTCGGGATCGTCATTCGGTCAGGGACTGCCGGCTCATCATCTTCGGGACCCGCGCCGCGGTCGGAAAGCTCGCCGACCAGGGACCAGCTGTTCCCGTTCGTCCCGTAACAAGTCCCAAGGGCCCCAGGGAGCTGGCGCAGTTCGCCCAGCAGGGCTCGTGGGCCACGCACTACATCGGCAGCCGAGGGATAATCCACCGGGACCTGGCCGCCCTCAACGTGCTCGTCGACGAACACGGCTGCTACAAGGTCGCCGACTTCGGCCTCTCCAGGAGCATTACGGGCTCCGAGACGGACGTGTACCACCAGTACACGTACCACCAGTGCGGTGGATGGCTCCGGAGTGCTTCTCCTTCATGTATTCCCCTTCAAGTCCGACGCCTGGGCGTTCGGAATGCTGCCGTGGGACAATAGTCACCTTGGGCTCGACGCCCTACCCTGGCCTGTGCGCTCGGGAGGTGACCCGCCACGTGCGCGACCGTCATGTGATGGCGCAGCCGACCGACTGCCGCTGGGAGCTGTGCCGCTGGTGAGCGACCGCTGGACGAACTTCTTGGACCTTGGACGTATGAGCCGGGCTGTTGTTTCCCGTGTAGTTGCAGCCGCTGGCGGCCTTTTTCTTTTTTTTTTTTTATTATTTTAGTCTTGTTGTGTGTTTGTGTTGGTCCACCCGTTTGCGGGTGGCTCTTGGCTAAGGAGGGGGGAGTGTGGGGATTGTGATCCCTCAACATTCTGTCGCGTCAGCGTTTTGGCGCGCCGTGGCGGCCGCGCTGGCGTAGCGAGAGGCGGCGCTGCTTACCACTGTAAGTGGCTTCCTCCTCTCCCCCCTTGGGGCGATTTCCTTAACGAACCCCCGTACAAAGGAGATCGACGTGTCGCTCCTTGATTGGCCACTTCGCCCCCGCCGTTATCTTAAAACCAGCGGACAGCGGTCTCGCTTCTGTCTCTTCTTCCGGGGATTCGGCGGCGGCGACAACGGGGACCCTTCCGGCGCACCGGTGAGCGTTTACCCCGTACTTTGTACCTTTGTGAACGACCGTTCGGCCGTGGGCGATCTCCACACCGACGGCGTTCACCAGCTTATAGCCGCTGTGTTGTTGTTATTTGTTTCATTGTAAATAAACAGTTTATCACCGTTACCAACGTGACTGGTGTCTGTTTGCGCTCAACGAGCAGCATGCCACGCGAGTACGAACCCGCTTCGCGGTAGAGCGTCTCGCCGCGAACGTGGTACTCCCAAAGGCAGTGGCCCCAAGGAGAACCACAAGGTAGACTGGCTTTGGGGGCACATTGCAAAACGCCGAACCAGGGAGTACAAGGAAACATGGGATGGGCGTCATTTGAAAGCAGGAAGGCGGTGAGCAAGATAGAATTTGAGGATAGGTTGAGGCAAATGGATGGGGAGCAATGGGTACGAAAGGTTTTCAGCTATTTATACATGAGGAGTGTAGACACAAAGTGGAGACAGCGCACTAGAAAATTAAGAGGAAAGTTTTTGAGCTATAGCGGATACGGAAGAGCAAGCCTCAGTTAAGAAGAAAGTTAAGGCCACAGAAAGAGATCGGTGGCTAGAGGGAATGCAGACAAAGACGGCTCTGGAAAGCTATAGATTAAACAAAACAGTTATTGCCAACGAAAGCATTTATCACAATTCTAGGGGAAGCTCATTGTTGTTTGAGGCGAGGACGGGTGTTCTGCGAACCAGAACATACAGAGTGAAGTAGCAGGAAATGGATACCGTGTGAACTGCTTGTGGAGAGGAGGACGAGACGGCTGAGCATTTGATACCCTACTGTAAAGGGCTTCACCCTATGCCTACCGAAGACAACATAGATTTCATAAAGTCATTGGGTTTTAGAGACAGCGAAGGGAGAGTGGATTTCAAGACTGTAGAGATTACCAAGCAAAGATTAAGTGAATGGTGGCAGAAATCGAGAGAAAACTAGGTATTTTCTTATTCACTGATGGCAAGGGGGTTTCATAGCCTCACTTTCTTTGCACTGCGGAGATAATATAGATTTCACATTTAAATATTCTAAGCTTAAATGGTAAAACAAAATGGCTAGGTGGCGTAAGCTACCGCCCGATCCAAAGGGCTCAGCCGTATTCATCCATCCATCCATCCATCCAACGGCGGCGGCGCGCAACTCCTCGGACGGCGGCCCCCATAGTATTTTCCTCCGTACGACAGGTATAGAATATATAGGAGGCGTTGGTATATGTTAGGCAGAGATACCCTGACGACCTGGAATTCATCATTCATGATTCTATTTTAATTTTTTTTTCAAATTCGAATTTAAGGAAAGATATTCGTATGCAGTGATAGAGTGCAGGTGAGCTGGTAATTAATCGACATCTTGTAGACCCTGAGATGGGGAACGATAAAAAAGTTTGTTGTGTTCGTCCGTTTTTTTATCATTTCCCATCTCAGGGTCTACCAAATGTAGATATTTGTATCAGTTTTACGTGAATAACGCCTACGCACCAAGTCGACTTTTCAACGTTCGCGAAGCCGTCTCACTCGTTCCGCCATGTTTCGTTGTTGTGAGTATGAGCCGATGTAATGAAATATTAAAAATTTCACAACTTTTTTTTTAGTTTGTTATTAACAAATATAAACACAGAATATGTGCTTATGGGTTGGATTTGGCTCTAAAAACGCCAGACTGAAGTGTCACGACAATCGTCACACGCAGGCCAAGGCAACATAAAGCATGCCTATCCCGTAGCAGGTAGTGCATAGACACCCGTAGCATATACTAGAAGAATTACTTAATCTTAAAAATTATACATAATTATAATTAAATACAGTTAAAGGCAGCCAGCGAGATTCACCAAAGGGCTCGGCGGAAATCGAACCTTGGACCACGCGATCCACCGTCCGACGCCTTTGCTTTGTTGCATCCGAAACCACCCAGAGCTCCCCGTAACCCAGAATACACGCACGACACATATCGTGTTCCTCGGGACCTTTTAAAAAATTCGAAATTTGTGGCCTAAATCGACATATTTATACGAGCTCTTTTAGTTTGGTACCAAACTCAGCGTGCTAGCACATTAGAGTCGCGATATACGCTGACCTGAAATTGCCACTAACAACCAAACTGGCCACCAGCCACCGGGTGCCTTAAACCGCGCCTCCAGCATGTGCGGCTCCAACCCAAGGCCATGCACGCATTGAACTCGTGTACTCGATCGAACGAGATCATATTTATTTTTATTAGTCACAAATTTACAGTGTCGGATGAATCACACTCTAAACGTTACGTCGCCTTTTTCGCCCTGATATTGTGTGGGTCAGCCAAAGTTTAAAGCCAGTCACCTTTCCGTCGTCGTCGCAGAACGTGCGATGCTCTTTTTTGGTTTAGTTGCATGCACACGTTCGCCTCATTAGGCGTTTACTTCCAGTTTTACCTTAATTTGATCTTTTTTTTTTTTTATTCGTGGCAAGATGTTGCAGTGAGCTACACCTAGATTGCAACGCATGCTAAGGTCTTGAGACGAGCCCCTGATTGGTTTAATATTCTATAATATCACGAAAGTCGGCACGGGAAAGCATAGTTCTTCCAAAAAGACTTCAGGGCGTTTGCAACTGATTTCAACAGATTTGAGAGAATCCCAGAATTAGACCTTCCGTATATGACGACAAGAAGAGGAGCTGAATGATATGACACGCACCTTGTATGAAAACATGTCCCGTATACTGAGCTGCAGGATAAAATATTTGTGGATGCCGCCCGTAATGAATATCCATGGAGGGGCGTTCTAACGGTGTCCACAGATGCAACTTATGCCCTTTCTCATAGCGGAAAAAGCTGCATTTGTGCCAACCAAGGTGTAAAAAAATGAGTCATCGATACGAGATCGAACAACATATCGGCGCTTTCTCGAATTTTACTTAAAAAAGAATTTGGCATATACATTAGGTGACTATGGCAGACGGAATTCATTGTACGGAAAGAGGCTATGGTGTTGCAAGAACATATGTGTACTTGAGTTCTTTCACCGTGATTTTCAACGGGAGGAACGTGAAGAAAAATCGCTCAAATTAAGGAGTGAATTTCTCCAGCACCTAATATTTTGACGAGCCTCCGGCGGCTGTTTCCTCCCTTGGAACAAGGGGGTAAAATATAAAACTGCCTTCTTTTGTTCATGGGTAGATTTCTGCGTTATATTTCTACTTAAAATATTATTTTTATCTTCCCGAATTTTGTCTAGCCTGGTTCGTGGTAGTTTAAGGTTACGGCAGTTCTTTTTTTTTTTGTTCGTTTACCCCAGGCACGTAGCCAGGGGGGGGCGGGGGGGGGGGGGGGTGGCATGGAGACCGGGCCCCCCCGATATCTTCCATTTTGCTGGGACCTCCTCTCCCCCCTCCCCCTCATACAGCATTTTGTCATGGGCTACATGCGTGGTTTACCCATTTGTCGTCGCCGTCGTTGTTGCTGTCTTTGAGTTGATCTCGGTAGATAGACAAAGAGGAAGTTCCCGTGAACTTTGCACGCAAGTACCCACGAGAAAGAAGAAGTTGATGACCTAGAGGCATCGTCAGTTATAATTTCATTACAATGTTCATGCCAAGAATACTGTTCGTTACAATCTCGTTGTCCCATCTTGCTTCGGTAAGCATTTTGGACGTATATGAAGCGAATTCTGAGTAGTGCAGTGTCTAAGGTTTATATATGGTAAAGTCAGCGAACAACGTGAGGAAACTGTAGTAGAATACAGAAGACAGGAAAGACGCTGAACTCACAACTCAATATAATTATTGCGTTCAGCGTCTTTCCCGTCTCCTGTATTCAGTTTCCTGACGTTGTTCGCTGACTTTAACCATGTATAGAGCTTACCAACTAGCCCAGCTCACCACCCTTCTGCAGTGTC
Source organism: Ixodes scapularis (assembly GCF_016920785.2). Lineage (NCBI taxonomy): Eukaryota > Metazoa > Arthropoda > Arachnida > Ixodida > Ixodidae > Ixodes > Ixodes scapularis. The sequence goes on along the minus strand of NW_024610061.1, from coordinate 52,123 downwards.
CGAGAGAAGCGGGCTCCTCGAAGTCCACTTTGCAGTGCAGATTTGGTGTAAGGTCAAAGCCATAGAACCACTGGATATGCTAAGCTGATTTAGTGAATAAATGAGCAACTAAATAGGCTGTAGTCGCCGACAGTTTATGAAACGCGGCGCGTGGCCTGAAATGTGAACACTTTTTGCACCGTGATTGTTTCTTTGGCATTCTTAATCGCAAATGCCCTAATCTCATTGGCTGCGGAGTGGTAATCATACGGATAATCACACGCGCGAGACTCGCCACTCCGTGCGTGTAGAAAGCTGTCAGTAACCACACAAGCAGCACGTACAGATTTGGCCAATCATTGGCCATGACTGGCAATGGTCCTTTGGCCAGTTACCAGACAGCGGCCAGCCATTGGCCGATTACTGGCCTTCCTCTGACTATTGGCCAATGGCCACTGGCCATGAGCCATAGGTCAAACATTAGCCGATGAATGGCCACTCTTTGGCCACTGGCCAAAGGACCATTGCAAGCACGGGTTTGGCCAATCATTGGCCGAATCTGTGCTGCTTGGGCATGAGCTTATCTATATAGTGGCTGTAGTTAAAGTCATTTTCTTTCGACGTAACGTCATGTGATGTTCCCCGGTCACAGGACTCTTCGCAGAAAACGGCACATCCTTTATTTAACATCAGTTGTGCTCCCCCTACAAACTTGGCTTGACTACAGGAGCACGTTGTGCATGAGCAGTAAGGACAGTAGATACGTTTAAAACCCAAAATATATTGCGTCATGGTGAACGTGAGAACCAAGAGACCCGGAGGAAGAGTTTAAGAACATGTTGTACGCGAATCACGGGTTCCTTCCACGCTCGGGCTGCGCTGTCGACTGCTGCACATCTGAGGCGGCAGCTTTTGCTTTTGTGACGGGGCAGTGTTCCTAAGCGTTTCACACTGCGAGTGGCTAATTGGTGTGGCCTGTCGGTGGCTGATCGTTCTATTGGACACGCGTCACCCTAGCTTTCCCCTAACGAGTATTGTGGGCTGTCTTGTTCACCACAGCGTCCTAAGACATAAGCCTCCCCCCCCCCCCCCCCCCCCCTCTCCCCTCTTTTTTTTTTGCTGTCTCAAAACATTGTTACTTCAGGTCGGCGACACAGTGTGCTGAGCAGAAAATGAAGCATCCGCTTGTGCACCTCCATGAAGATTTAGCCTTTCTGTCTGATGTCAGCGTTTCCTTTCATCCTGTTATGCTGCAATGCTGTTAAAAGGAGTTAATCTATTTTAGTTCCTTTCACATTTTTCTTAATTAATAAGCGCTTAGCTGGTCAATTTCACAAAAATACAACATTTATTATCTCTTTCTCTCTGCTTAGTTGAAAAATCATAGTTTGAAAGGGCGCTGCGGCGAGGCATGATTGAGCTCTGTTTAACTGAGCTTGGTGCTTAGAAATATTTTTTTTATAAATAGAAATATTCGTACCATGAAAGTATTTCCCAAAGCCAAGCTTTCGCGTTCCTTGACACCGTTGAATAATTGCTTCACCCGTTGCGTTAGCACGAGAATGTCACAATGAACCACCCCAGGGAAGCGTAAACTTAGCATATTTTTGCGTCGCCCTTAGCGAGTTGGGGTTTCGGTGAAGAGTTATCCGACTGCCTGGGCTCGTAGATCGATTTCCGACATCAGAGTGTTGCTTTGAAAGCACGAACAAAGTATGCCAAATCACTGATCTTCTAGGTGAACTCCGCGTGAATGAATGTGTGTGTTGTGTCTGTGTGTGCGTGATTTAGTTCATTCTAAGCGTTTGTATCTCCCCTTACCTTACCCCGCGAACTAGCCAGCCATTAAGCGTAGTCCTGCTTATCTTTGCACGCTTCAGTCCAACTTTTCAGCCAATTTTATCTCCTAAGTTTTAGTACGAATGAAACGCAGTAGTTAAGGGGGGAACAGAAAGAGATTATTTACTACTTGACCCGCTGAATTCAGCGTGAAATTTACGTCACGTGACGGATACACCCAGTCAACTGATTGGTCTATAGGTTTCTTGACGTCAATTTCCCCACTAATTTTAACAGGGAAACTGATATGACGCATATGTCACGTGACATCACTTTTCCCGCTAATTTTAGCGGAGAAACTATAGGTCTATAGGTGGCAGGACATCGATTTTTCCCCTAAATTTATCGGGGAAGCTGATTTGGTCGGTTGGTCACGTGACGTGAATTTTGTTTGACAAAATGTCTAGCCCAGCGCGAAGCGCGAGGCGAGAGCTCTTTATTATTTTCTTCTGCGAGCTCTACATATACAACGAGACGACAGGGCTATATAAGAGTCTGTGTCTCACAAATCTCGCAGGCTCTCGTGGCCGGCAACGAGTGCTCGAACACGATCAGCCCGTACCTCATCAACGTGAGCCACTCTCAGATCGACCTGCTCTGGTCCAAGGCCCACCGGGCGACGGCCTACTGCCTCTGCCACGGCAGCGTCCGCCGCGTCGGCCACACCGTGGACTTCGCCGACTGCGACGGGGGCCCCCGCTGGGCCTGCCGCCAGAGCCGGGAGCCGCAGCCCTTCGTCAGGGCGCCCGTCGAGCCGGCCACCGAGTACATCTTCTGCGCGCGCCGAAAGTGCGGCGAAGTATACAGCAGGGACGCCGAGTGCTCCAAGGCCATGTCCGCGGCGAAGGGCGGTACGCGACGCCGCGCGTGTGCAATAGCCGACCCTTTGCTTCGTTATCAGTAACTAGCCAATAACTAGCCAACCACTGAGCGCCGATCAGAACTCCAAAGAACCAATCACGAAGAAGAAGCGTGAACGTAATCTACTTCCTTCCTTTCTTATGCTTTCGGTGACAAGACACTGACAAAAGCACAGTCTAAAAGCGCAATGTCAGTGAGCTTCTTTGGGTTAGCCAGCAAGCGCCCATCGCACAGAAAGATGACGACGAACGCCACGGTTTTGCGCTTTCGATGATGGTTCTCATCAGCTGACAGCGTCGACTGCGTTCGGACTTACAGTGAAGCGGAGTACAGAACTGGAATGTCGGTTCTGTAACGGTGGGATGTGGAACGGCTGGTTCTGTCTGCCTCGAACATTTATTGTACGAAAGTGTGGGGACAGTGAAGTAGTTTTCAGAGTAACTTTTACTGCTGTAGCAGGTACAAAGGTATGAAAAACCATGTGTACTTGTCGCGTTGCTCTTCAGACGGCCCGTTCCTGCCCCACACAGCGGGGTAAAGGGGAGTCAGTCAACCCATCGCCACACGCATAGCAGAAATTCGCGTGCGCTATGCTAGGCAGCGACGTCTCACTCTTCGTCTCTAGCCTCTGTCTACCGAGAGTTTCGTTTTTCTTGATATTCGTTTCACTCCGTTTCACCGCAAGTCAGACCGCTGTAGACACTACGTTCCGACGGAGTAAATCATACTCCGAAAGTGCATTGTCACGGCGCTCTTTGCGGTTTCGCTAACAGCGGGTAGGCGAATCACACGTAGAGAAGCGCGGTACCGCGGTGCATCTACTCTGCCTGATTGGTTTAGTCGCTCCTAGCGATGGTTTAGTCGCTCCTAGCGAACGGATAAAGGCGACCGCTACGATGCACTTCACGCACTGGCGGTTGAACCGCGTTCGCAAAGCGGTTGCGAATGCGGTTGATAAAAGATCCAATACAATATCACGCGCGTTTGATGATGAAAATAAGCGGATCCGTTTCGGGGCTGCGATTCGAACGCCAGTGTGACGGCGCGTGTACACTTGCGGACTCGCGATAGGATCCGCGCAGGCTGAAAGTGGATTTTGGAGCGGGGTGGCTGCCCCCTCCCCCCCCCCCCCCCCCCCCTCTGAGAACTGGGAAGGGGGGGGGGAGTGGCATGCGCCCCCCCCGGTTGGTACGCCCATGGGAAAAGGCAAGATACGAGAGCGCGACGGGACATCAGAACGCCGAGCTCCAGTTGGAATGATTAGTGTGTAAGGACACGGAGCGGCCGGCGCCCGGCGTTTGGCTGTGTAGTGGAGACAAAGGTGGCTATAGCTTTAGGTCTACATAGAGGGTCTACCCAGACTTGTGCTCATTACTTGAAAAATGTGATGGGTTACAATTACAAATTACCGAGCCTCAAATGTAATGGGTTACCGTCGCATATTACTTTCACTGAAAAGTAACGCGTTACGTTACAAATTACTTTCACGTTAGTTTTTCCGTACACTTATCCAGATAACAATAGAAACATTTTTGATATTTAAAAAAAAATGTTCTGCAACAGTACTTTTCATTTCTCACACGCCCGTATTATGGTGGTCCTTGTAAAAATAAAATACTGTATTTAAGTGAAAGAGTGTTGGTGCACTCCGTTCTCCTCTAAGCTGACAAGGCACCGACAGCTGCAACCACACCCGCCATCCCGCTAGCTTACGGCCTCCGGAAATGATCTCTGAAATTGTGCAGACAACACTAGCGGTGCGCATGTTAAGTTGCAGCGTCTACCTCCGCTACGAGATTCGGAGTTCAAGAAGCGATCTACGAAAGCTCCCTTTTGACTCGGGTGTTTCGCCTGTTATTCACACGAAAAGGAAAACTTGGTTCTAACGTTACAATGTATAGCCAATGCGGAATACAGGTGTTCCAGCGTACCTTGGTGTGTTTCCGTAGATTACAGTTTGTTGTTCTTGCTTATGAAAATGTGTTTTTTTTTTGGCAAGCAACCACTGAAACTATAGGTTTCCGTTCTCATTAATGCCCTGAATTTTGAACGTCTCATTAAGAGATGACCATGAAGACGACGGACATTCCATGACCAAAAACTCGACCAGTCAGAGAAAAGGTGGTGGTTCCGGGTTATCGGTGTCACAAGAAGTGGCGGTTACGGGTTGCGGGCCATCGGTCTAACAAAGCAATACAGGATCTCACCACTTTTACGCGTTCTCTCTCTCTCTTTCTGTCAGCACTCCTTACATGGCCTAACCAAGCCTAACCTCTCTCCCCCCCCCCCCCCAAATCTCCCCGCCCAGTCCAGACAAGTAAACCAAAATAAGTATCCTCCGCAGCCTCGAAGACGATGTTCTTATCCTCGCGCCGGGCGCTTTTCAGCCGTGCCTCAAGAGCATGCTAGAATACAGTAGCGCACTTCAAAGACAAAAAGGATTCGATGTTCTTATCCTCGCGTTTGATGTGTGTGCGGGTGGCGGGAGACGTCGAAGAAGTTGGAAAGGGTGAAACAGTGTAATAGACAAAAACAAATAAACACGAGGAGCTTTCCCCTGCCCGGGAGAAGAAAAACACGATGGAAGGCGACGGAGAGCCTACTCGGCGTTGTCTTACTTGATCTTTGTCTTTCATATATTTGTACATGGCTTGCCTGTTTTTCTAGTGGTTCTAGTGACCGGTCATACAAAGAACGTCTTTTCTTTTCGGCTATTTTCCCCTTCCTGGTGTTTTCTATTTGGTGAACTTGCTCTCTTTATGCTGCTGAATGTCCTGCTCGTAGTGCTGCAGTTACTGTATTATGCTCATATTTAAAAAAAGTAACGAGCTATTAAAGTTATATATTACCAATATTTTGTAACGAAATTACATTACAAATTACTTCGGAAAAAAAGTAACGTGGCAAGTACAAAATTACTTGAAAAAGTAACGGATTACATTCCCAAGTCTGGGTCTACCCACTGATCATTGGAACCAGAGCTCGGCGATTTGAAGTCCCCGCACGCTCTCGTTTCCTCCTATCCGTCGGTATCTCGGCGCATAGTTGAAGTTTCGTTTTTTTTTTTATTTCGCTAGATTTCATTCGCTATAATTCAAAAACTGCAATTTGTAAAAAAAAAAAAAAAAAAAAAAAAACACAAAAGGATTTTATGAACAGTTCCGATAAAACGAAGAGACAACTGTCGTATATTCCATGCCATTCTAGAAAAGATAATTCCATAGAGGTTAAAGAGATTATACACTGCATGCTTATGGTTGTCTCCGATACAGGTATAGCATGATGTTACAACGAGCAAATGTGTGATTTTACGGAAATCAATACGCAGAAAAACAGCCGATTTTACTTTATTCAGAGAGCAAGGTGGCTCCCAATGCGAGCATTTGTGATAAAGTCTCAGCAACGGAAGTATGTTTGGTTGTTTTGTAGAGTCATAGCTTTTAATACCTGACTCACACAAAAAGAAATACTTCGCGCTCTGAATGAAAACAATGGGCGCGCCACAGAACCGAGCACAGCGAGCGCGAGTTGCTCGTGCAGACTCTCGCTCTGGCTCGCTCAGTGGATCTCGGGAGCCGGTGCGACACAATAAAAAGAAGAAGAGATGCCTTTCGTCTAAGCTCCAAGCCGGACGTCTCAAATTCTTTTCCTGTAACTTCGAACACCGCCGACAAATTGGTGACCCGGACGTCCGACCAATAGGGACCGGAACACAGGCAGCTCTTCCAGCGGCGATGGAACCTTTTCCGCCACCCAGCTCCGCCTTCCAGCTTTTTGGGCGAAGAATCCTCGGGCCTGGTTTACGCAAGTGGAAGCCCAGTTCCACTTGCGCCGCATAACCACACAGGAATCCCGCTACTATCATGTGGTTTCTGCCTTACCCCCCGAAGTGGCCGATGAGCTGGATGACGTCTTAGCGCTTCCTCCTCCGGAGAACGCCTACGACCACATCAAGGAAACCATCCTTGCCAGGAAGACAGCATCCGAGGCATCGCGGATACAACAGCTCCTGACCACCGAGGAGCTGGGCGACCGGCGACCCTCCCAGTTGCTTCACCGCATGCGCCAACTTCTAGGTGAGCAATCTCCCGATAAGAACCTCCCAATTCTACGGGAACTGTTCCTTCAACGCATGCCTCAAGGGATCCGCATGACCCTTGCACCAGCTACAAACCTACCGCTAGATCACCTCGCAGAGGTGGCGGACCGCGTTGCCGAATATGCTGCGCCAACCTTGTCAAGCGTTACGGACAACGACCACCAGTGCTGCTCCATCCGAGCTCTTGAGGCCCGCGTCGACGCTCTAACAACCACCATAAAAGAACTCAGCACAACGCGTAGACACCCACATCGTCCGCCACGTCGTAGTCCGTCTCGACGCCGCAGTTCTCCTCGACGGCGCGATTCTTCGCAATAACGCGCTAGCGATTCCTGCTGGTACCTCCAGAAATTTGGCAACCGAGCTTTGAAGTGCCAACAGCCATGCAATTGGCAGGGAAACGCCCCGGCCAGTCACTAGAGGCGGCGAGTGACGTTGGCCCAACAGCAAGCCGTCTCTTTTTCATCACCAAGAAAATCTCAGGAATACGCTTGCTAGTTGACACCGGAGCGGAAATGTCCATCCTTCAGCCAACGCCAGCTCAAAAACGACACCCATTACCCGGCCGCCATCTAGTTGCAACAAATGGCTCAAACATCCCTACCTACGGAATGCGCTCTGTGACCTTGGACTAGGGGCTACGCAGAATTTTTCGGTGGATCTTCACCATCGCCGACGTTACGTACCCTCTCCTAGGTTCAGACTTCTTGTCGCACTTCGACCTAGACGTCAGCGTGCACCACCGATGTCTCTTTGACAAGACTCGTCTCGTTGTAAATGGCGTAGCCACAAACCAGACATCCCTTGGGATCAGAAACATCCTCCCAGCTTCAGGATTTGCAAACATCCTAGGCGCATTCCCAGAAATTACCAATACCTCCAACATGGCAAAGCCCCCGCCACATGGGGTGACGCACCACATCATCACCCCTGGCCCGCCTACCTTTGCACGCCCTCGACGCCTATCTGGTGAACGCCTCAGGATAGCCCGCCAAGAATTCTAGCATATGCTCGAGTTAGGCATCATCCGGCCATCCAACAGCGCTTGGGCAACGCCTTTACACATGGTGCCCAAGAAAGATCCGGGCGACTGGAGACCCTGCGGGGATTACCGGGCACTCAACTCACAAACCCAACCTGACCGGTACCCACTACCCCATGTCCATGACTTTACTGAACATCTTGCTGGAACGTCCATCTGCAGCAAGATCGGTTAAGTCAAGGCGTACCATCACATTCCAATCCCGAAGACGGCCATCACTACTCCCTTCGGCCTATTCGAGTACATCCGGACGCCTTTCGGATTGCGAAATTCCGCCCAGACATTTCAGCGGTTCATCCACGAAGTTCTATCTGGGTTACCTTTCGTTGTTGCTTACGTGGATGACCTGCTGGTGGCGAGCAAGTCACACGAAGAACACAGCACACACCTGCGCTTGCTCTTCGAACGACTCCGCGACTACGGTCTCACCACTAATGTGACGAAGTGCGTTTTTGGCGTGACGTCCTTAGACTTTCTGGGGCACCGCATCACAACCGCAGGCATCGAACCCCTTCATTCCAAGGTGCAAGTCATTCGTGACTACCCGCAACCGCAATCTCTACGCAAGCTGCGGGAGTTCCTAGGGCTCATCAACTTTCACAGGCGCTTCATTCCACACTGTGCACAGACCATCAAGCCCTTTACCGACTTGCTCCGCGGACCCAAGAAATCTTCGACGCAAATACCATGGACGCGAGATGCGGAGGTTGCCTTCACCGCTGTCAAAAATGCCCTGGCTGAGGCCACACTACTTGTGCACCCCATGCCAGACGCTCCGACGCGCGTCATGGTCGACGCGTCCGATGTCGCTGTAGGAGCAGTGCTTCAGCAATACGGCGATGATCAGGGGCTCCCACTGGGTTTCTTTTCACAAAAACTCAACCCAGCGGAAACACGGTGCAGCACGTTTGGACGTGAGCTATTCGCAATCTACGCGACCATCCGCCACTTCCGGTACTTCTTAGAAGGCCGGGCTTTCCACGTGCTCACCGACCACAAGCTACTGGTCTACGCATTCGTCGGCAATCACCACTCCTACTCCACCAGAGAAATTCGTCACCTGGCCTACATATCAGAATTCACTACCGATCTCCGCCATGTCGCTGGATCCCAAAACATGCCAGCAGATGCACTTTCTTGCATTGACGCCATCTCCTCATCTCCTGTTGTCAATTTCCCGGAATTGGCCTTGGCACAACAGGAAGACACCGAGCTACAAGATCTACGGGTATCTTCCACATCCCTTCAACTACAGCCCGTCAGATTACCACTGGCCACCTGCGAGATCATCTGCGATATATCTACCTCCACACCACGACCCTACATTCCAGAAAAATTTCGGCAAGCCATCTTCCACACTATCCATGACCTAAATCATCCCGGTATCCGTGCTACGCAGCGTTTCGTTACGTCAAGGTACGCCTGGCCCCGAATGAACTCTGACATCCGTCTGTGGACGAAAACATGCAACAAATGTCAACGATCTAAAGTGTTTCGCCACACAAAAACACCAATGCACGCATTTCGTCCACCGGATGCCAGATTCGACCATGTACACATTGACATAGTAGGCCCCCTACCATCATCAAACGGATTTCGATACATACTCACATGTGTGGACAGATTTACACGATGGCCAGAGGCCGTTCCGCTCGCGGACATCACAGCGGAAACAGTCGCTCACGCCTTCCTCTCCATCTGGATCGCGCGTTTCGGCTGTCCGTCGACCATTACAGCCGACCGAGGCCGACAATTCCAAAGCGCCTTCTTCACAGCCCTCACCAAGATATTGGGTGTCAGACACGTGCACACAACAGCCTATCATCCTGCTGCCAATGGCGTGGTTGAAAGGCTGCATCGACAGCTCAAAGCAGCGCTAATGAAAAAAGAAGATCGAACCCATTGGGTTAGTCACCTTCCTCTTGTCCTTCTTAAAATTCGTGCCACTTTTAAAGCCGACATCGACTGCACCTCAGCTGAACTCGTTTATGGAACCACACTTTAATTACCTGTAGAATTTCTAACCTGCATACCCTCTGAACCAACGGACATCCCATCATATTTTCAGGACATGAAGACATTTTTCAATTCCCTGCGTCCAGTCTCACCTGGACACTCAAACTCTCGGCACATATTTAATAGTGACGATCTCAATACATGCAAACATGTATTCGTAAGAAGAGACGCAGTACGACCACCTCTCACGCCACCGTATGGTGGTCCATTTGAGGTACTTTCGCGAACGGACAAGACCTGCACCATCGACATCAACGGGCGCCACGACGTCATCACGCTGGACAGAGTCAAGCCAGCATACTTGGCCTCTACTGTGACAGCACCCGTCATTATGCCCGTTCCACCACCTAGTGCAACAAACACCACCTCCACCGCCCGTCCTCCACACCCGCCCAACAAAATCGTTACGTGGAGCTCAACAAAACTTTCTGCTCCACGCCACTAGGGAGGGGGGGGGGGGGGGGGGATTCTGTAGAGTCATAGCTTTGAATACCTGACTCACACAAAAAGAAATACTTCGCGCTCTGAATGAAAACAATGGGTGCGCCACAGAACCGAGCACAGCGAGCGCGAGTTGCTCGTGCAGACTCTCGCTCTGGCTCGCTCAGTGGATCTCGGGGGCCGGTGCGACAACAATAAAAAGAAGAAGAGATGCCTTTTCGCCTAAGCTCCGGGCCGGACGTCTCAAATTCCTTCCCGGTAACTTCGAACACCGCCGACAGTTTCATTGTTCAATGGGCTTTTCCTTTATTTCAATTATTTTTGTGATATCCGTGATTTTATACTCAATCATTATTAGATTAATGAACAGCAACATATTTGACTTGTTTTTTTGTTACTTTGGCTGACCGCAACGTATATTCATAGTGTATTTGTTGTCTTTTGTTATGTTGTGACGTTGCACTGCTGAGCTGTAGGGGGGCAGATGCACGGACAGCCACTTGCATCTATCTTTGAACTATACGCAGAAAAATATTAAGAAAAAAAAAAAAGACTCACTTTTGGAGAATGATTGAGCACTTACTCCAGTTTCGCGCAGTCAAACAGCGCGTAGTGAAATGTTAGGTTGAGACCGCCGCCGACGATTTTATGGATCCATTGAAGCAGCGTCAAAAGTGCCTCGTCATGATACCCGCCCACTATTGAGCGTTTGCTATCACCAGTAAGGTCAATCTCTGGCACGTCCAAAACCGCGCAAGATCACGCCGCACTTGCTGTGCGTGATTGGTTGAGCCGTTCACAGCAAACGCGCAAAGACGGCGAGCGTCGAGACGATGAACTTTTGGCGCTGAGTGATTGGCTCCATGCGGATCGTAGCGCTGGCTTCTGCCGGACTTAATCTGAAACAGTGTAGAGTGAAAATTTCCGAGGACAGCTATAGCGCACTTCTTATGAGTTGTGAATGCGAACGCATTCTCGGCGCCGAGAGTAGCAGAAGCGGCCGTAGCGCCGGCAAAGAGTGCGGCGGTACGCCGCGCAGACCGCCCTGGCTCGCTGGTGACTGCTGGGCCGCTGGGGGAGGCAGCGACGGGAGTGCGAAGCTCGCGTGCTGAAATCACATGTCCTTTGACATTCATCATCGCCCTAGCTGCGGGTAACGGTCGACGACGTAGCACCTCAAAGCGTAACGTTAGGCTTTACGTTAAGTCTAACGACAGGCCAGCGCATACCCGCGTCCCCCCCCTCATGTCAATCAGCTACGCGTACCGGTTGACGACGTTAGACCTCAAAACGTAACGATAGGCCTAACGTTAGGCCTGACGCCAGGCTAGCGCATACCCGCGTCCCCCCCCCCCCCCTCTCCCACTGCGCCGCCAGCAGTTCGGTTGGCTCATTACAACGATGACGCCGTTGCTATGGAGCTACATGAGGCGTTGCAGCAAATGGGAATTTAGGTGCCGTTTCGCTCATCCAATCGGAATTTAGGTGCCGTTTCTCGCTGCTACAGACAACGCCGGCTCCGCTCCATAGGGCAGTTAATGCCTTCGTATTTATAAGGGTAGTTACGCAGACTAGCTGGAGAACAGTCATACTTATATGACCCCGAGGTGAAAACAACAATAATAAAAGAAAGGTCGTTAGTTGGTCCCTTTTTCATTTTCTTTGTTGCGGTTTTCTCTCTCTTGTCTTTGGGTTTTATAACTGTGTTGTAAAAACTATTCGCATTAATAATAGTGTTGCAGATCATTGCGAAACTCGCGATGATCCATCGGACTTCCCGCTCGCTACAGGCTGGAAGTTCACGGTCGACCTCATCGAGCCCAACCGCGCCCTGGTGTTGTGGACGCTGCCCGGGGCGATGCCAGAGCGCCACTATGAGGTGACCTGGTGCTGCTGGACGGGCTCCCTGGGCACCTGCATGAACAAGAGCTCGGGCGTGGGGGGCGTGGTCATTAGCCACCTGGAAGCCTGGATAGTCTACGACATTGCCGTGGTGGACCAGACGCGCGCCGACCGCCTGCTCTTCCGCACACGTGTTAGGACCAGGCCCCAGAGTGAGCGGCTCATGCACTGAAACACGAGGCGCTTTTTTTTTTATCCCCGATAGCTGAGCCTCAATCGTAGATGCGGAGAGCAAGTTCGTCTGCATCCTGCGCAGCGAGTGCAGTGACGTCAAAGTGCTGAGCTCTAATTGGGGATTAAAGCGGAAGTTGGGGGGGTAGAAACAAAGGCTAGCCGCCTTTGTTTCTACCCACAGCTTCCCTCCAGAGTGAGCAAGACTGTTCCCGCTCTTCGCGCAGAGTGAACAGTGGCTCTGAAGGGTCCGGCGATCGGAGCTGAAGGCCGGCGTCGTCTGCTAGTAATCGTAGCAATCACTGTCTTACATTTCCCACGGCTCTCGGAACTCCACCGGATTCTTTACGAACGAGGACTTAACCTTCGAGAAAGGGGAGAGAGAATACCTCGGATGGCACGTTGTTTTTTGTCGACGACTAAAACGCACTCCAACGAACGAAGAAATTAGGCCTAGATGTCGTCAAGTGACTCAGGTCTCCACCACCGGTACCACGGCAGTAGAGCAAGCAACAGCTCCGTAAGCGGAGCTCGATCGCGTTCGTCACACACGTGACCATTCCCTCTCCCCTACGCGAAGAGGAATTTCGGGCTGTTTTTGCCCAGCGAGACACAACTAAAAACAAATTTAGTCTCTGAAGCATACCCTTACATGATGATGCTGAGTGTGCTCTCGTCCTCAGGAAACACGCACACCTCGCGACACTGTTAGCGCGAACAAGCCGTCACCGGTTTTATTTGTATTTTTCCCTCACTGCTGAAGGCTGTCATCAACACTACTATAGTGATGGAAAGTGCTCAGTTAGGGTACTAACTATAAGTGGTACATTTGGATGCCCACTGGCACCCTTTCGAAATAGAATACGAAAGGAAAGGCCAAAGCCACGTTCGTGCTAACAGTGTCAAGCATTGCACAAAATCACGCCAGCAATAGTGGCTAATCTGAGTGGAACGGGTGGGCGCCGGGCCGGCGCAGTGCCCAGCGAGCCGCAGGGCTTCCACGCTGTCCAGCTGGGCCGAGGGGAGGCGCGGTTGTCCTGGTCCCCTCCGGCCGACCCCAGGGGCCCCGTGGACGCGTACGACGTGACCTGGTGCTCGTCGTCCTGCAGCACACTGGCCGTGTCTCGCCTCGCCCGGCACGTGGTCCTGTCCGACGTGCAGGCGTCGACGCACTACAAGTTCCGCGTGCGCGCCAAGAACGTGCTGGACGGCATCTCCTTCGAAGGACCCGAGGCGCACCTTGCGGCCCTCACGCCTCCGGAAGGTGAGTGCCTCGGCCCACCTTGAAGAAGAGGCCTTTCCTTCACAAGCCTCATGACTAGCGAATCCACGCAGCGACGCTTTCGTGGAACTTCAGCGTGTTTGTCGCTTAATCAGGGATCCACTAGGGACGACGTCCTGCGCAGCCGGTCAAAAAAAATTACAGTCGTATGTAGGGGCGGTTTTGGCGCCGCGATTACTTCTGCATCAAATTACCCAGCCATAAAACCATATATATATCAGGGTTAGCCAGGATGATCCAGTCTAAGAGCCACAAACGAAACCATGAAACTTCCAGGGGCCGAGGGGGGGGGGGGGGGGGGGGGAGGCGAACTTCTGTCTGGAGCCATAAACGAAACTTGAACTGCTTTCAATTTATCTGAGTCAAAAGAAGTTCAACTGTACATAAGGTACAGTACATAACTGTACATAAGGACTACCAAACCGCAACCTGTTTTCCGATTTAAAACGCGTTCTATTTCTCTTTTTTGGGGAAGTGCTCGTGTGACCGGGAGGGAGGCGGGGAAGTGGGGGGTAGGGGAGGGAGCCGCGAGCCGCACTTCAACACGCAAAGAGCCGCATGCGGCTAGCGAGCCGCAGCTTGGCCACCCCAGATATATATTGTTGGGAAAAAAATGGAGGACAAAGAAGAAGTCTCACGCAGGTGCATGGGGCGCGCGCAGTCTGTTCCCCGAAGGACAATGATAACGGTTGCACAGCATCGTATTTATACATCCTCTCATTAAATACACCTATATTTTGACCCTCACAATATATATATGGTTGGTATTGCAAGTAACATTGTACTCGCCCACACGATCGGTTGTTGTTATTTGGAGAAACGTCGGCTGCTGCCTTGAAGCTTCAGGAGATTCCTCTCCAAGATAACCTTAGCTTCCCTTCAAGTCCAACCGCAGCTAACGCTATCAGCCAATCAAAAAGCACCAAGTGTGCAACGTCATTGCGCTCATCATCCTTGTGCGTTTGTAATCACCGACCAATCTAATCACGCACAGTGAATGCCTTATGAGCCTGCACTCTAAAAAAAGGCCGGCGCCTGCTTTTTCGCGCAACACTCGGAGAGCCAATCACCGCAACTTACGGAGGCAGCTCAGCGAATGACGATGCCGAAACATATGTTAAAAAAAAAAGAAAAAAAAAACGCAGTTTGAGTTGTGACGTTAACCAATGCAAGCGTGACGTTTTGCATTGTTTAATGCCACGACTCGGACTGCGTTTTTTTGGTCTGAACATATGTTTCGGCATAGTCATTCGCTGAGCTGCCTCCGGAAGTTACGGTGATTGGCTCTCCGAGTGTTATGCGGAAAAGCAGACGAACGGGCTTTTTTTTAGAGTGTGCGCTTTTCCGGTCCATGAATGTCCATGATTGGTTGAGCCGGCGATATAAAACCCACGAATGCAAAGAGCGCCGTGACAATGCACTTTTGGCGCTGCTTGATTTAAACTTCCTAGATAAGAGTTTTTTTTATACAAGTATCGACATTCTTTGAAGCGAATGGCGGAGCAGAGCAGAAGTAGAGTGAACTGAATGATGCTATTTTGTTGCCACGGAATGTGCTTCGTCATTTGTTTATCTGTCGTTACTCGTAAAAAGAAGCATCGAGGGACTTGAGCTTGATTGACTCCGTCGGATCGTGGTGTCGACTTCGGTTGGCCTTAATGTGGAACAGAGTTTAGGATTATGCAGAACGTCTAACCTTCCCGGTTCTCCCACACTCTAAAAAATGTTTGTGCGTCTACTTTCACGCGCAACACTCGGAGAGCCAATCACCGCAACTTACGGAGGCAGCTCAGCGAATGACAATGCCGAAACATATGTTTAGACCGAAAAACGAAGTCTGAGTTGTGACATTAAGCAATGCAAAACGTCACGCTTGCATTGCTTAATGTCACAACTCAGACTGCGTTTTTCGGTCTAAACTTATGTTTTGGCATTGTCATTCGCTGAGCTGCCTCCGTAAGTTGCGGTGATTGGCTCTCCCAGTGTTGTGCGGGAAAGCAGATTCACGGGCTTTTTTTAGAGTGCAACTTTGAAGAATTGCGGAAAGTTGGTTGCAATAATTCGAAATTTAAAGGTCTCAAGATTATTGCGGTATGCCTGTCCTGGCTGACAGTGCACGCGTCTACCGCACGAAATGAAGACCGAAGTTGAAATCCCCCAGGTTTGAGTGTTATTTTTCAACTTATACTTACTGGGTGATTCAAGGAGACGCCAGGCTTTTTAAATCGACCGCAAAATTCGGTTTCTTAACCTATCGCGCTACGACTTTGTGCAGCGTTGCCCGCGGGTGGTGCATTTTTTTTTGGTAAAATTTGCAAAGAGCGAACTTACGTGAGGAAAAAGTAAAGAAAGAAAAAGGCTTAGCTCCTATGGAAACGCAGCGACGCCACCCGTCTTCAAACAACACGGCGCCGTTTCGCACGGGAGACAAGAGATGGCGCAAGCGGTCGCGACGCCAACTGCCGCCAACGAACGAGCATATGACGCCGAGAGCCGGCGTATTTAGCATACAAGGAACTGCAGTTCCTTGTTGTTACCGCGCCTGTTTTTGTTTCTGCGACTGTCGCCGCCTGCGGAACGCGCGCCGCTTTTGAGTCGAAAAGATTGTCTGCTAAAGACGCTGGTTCTCGGCGCCGTATGCTCGTCCATTGGCGGCGTTCGTTGCGCCATCTCTTCTCTTCCGTGCGAATTGGCGCCGTGTTGTTTGAAGACCGGTGGCGTCGCTGCGTTTCCATAGGGGCTAAGCCTTTTTCTTTCTTTACTTTTTCCTCAAGTAAGTTCGCTCTTCGGAAATTTTACAAAGAAAATGCACCATCTGTGAGCAACTCTGCACAAATTCGTAGCGCGATAGGTTAAGAAACCGAATTTTCCGGTCGATTTAAAGAGCCTGGCGTCTCCTTGTATCACCCTGTAGAATTAGGTAGGGAGTTTGGCGAGTTGGTGCTGATTAAAAATAACCGCGCTCAATTCGGTTGCTACTTGGAGACGCCCGCGACTATTTTTGGCACGATTTTGACACAATGAACCTTTTTTCTTTTCATTTATTAACTTCTTCGTCGCCTGCCATCCGTGACAGTATCTTCACTTCACCTACGCGAAGTATTAATCACTACCTCTATAATGAAGATTACCTGCAACGCTACATAAAACACCAAACCCTCTAAATTTAGCGGGAAAATTTTCCCGCTAAATATAGAAAAAAGATTTCCCCGCTAAATCTAACAGAAAAAATTTCCGGCTAAATGTTGCGGAAAAAATTCCCCGCTAAACTAAGCGTGAAAAATTCCCCGCTAAATTTTGCGGGAAATCTAGCGGAAATGTTCCGCTAATTGGGAGGGGAGCAGAACGGAGAATGAGAAGGGGAGGAGGGGCACACCCTCCCCTCCGTACCCTCGTCTCCTCCTCATCAAGAGCTGCTCTCTAATTCGGCATTACAGAGAATTGTAAACGTCTTTCTTTTTTTGTATGCTCACACTTTTTGGCAACTATTTGGCGACCAAAGTTGGCGATCGGTATAAAGTTGCAACGTGGTGTGCACATGATTTAAAAAAAAGATATTCTGGCTTATGACATATGAGAGACGAAGATCGGTCGCTGTTTAATTACACCACATAGCTTCCACGCTCTAGAATTGAAGCTGGCGCTACGTACTTCCCCATCTAGATTATCACAATTACAGCCTGTCCTCTTTGTTTCCCGTAGTTTTCAGTTGTCTTAAAATATGTTATCTAAAGCCCGAAATTACCCTTTAAATGGTCATCAGAAATGCAAATGCATCCAGCGTAACTAAATGGGTTTGTACTAGTCTCAGATGCTACCTTCGGGTTCAGCAACTTTTCAAAGATGTGCTCTGGCAGGTGTCGTCTTCTACCTGAATACTTCCGACTGGCAGTCCGTGAGGCTTTCCTGGACTAGTCTGAGCCTGCCTTCAGACGCGTGGACCATCAAGCACTGCTCCGTCGACGTCGGGCTGTGCGAGAAGTGGCTGATGCGCGGCAGCGAGCAGATCATCGCCAGTAAAAACCCGTGGACCGTGTTCAGCGTCGAGGTCACCGACGCCTCAGACAAGATCCTCTTGTACACGACCTACCGGTCACCACCGGGATGTGAGTTGCATATTTTCTTTGAAATTATTTTGTTCTTGCGACGGCAGGTATTGAACATGCTTTTACTGCTGGTGCTGTTCCACGCCTTCTTGGTCCTAGTACGTCCTTTCCCAACCCCCGTGATCGTGGTGGAAGTGGCCTCCTCCACCCGATCACGTGAACCAATTCTCTGAAACGCTGTTTGCCCATGTCAAACGGGTATTCGAAGCTGAGGGATTAGTCATGTCATCCCCCCCCCCCCCCCCCCCCCCCCTCCTCGATCCCCTGATTTATTGCTGAGGAACGCCCTGGCCGGGCTCAGTTATTTTCAATAAAGACGTTCTCTGACTGTAGTGGAGGCTACACAACGTTACACAGAAATACTAAAAGCGCAAGGTCACAGTGCACTGCGGTTGATTTGTTTAACCGATGATAGCACACACACAAAACGATGGCAAATTTCGTGACACTGTCCTCTTGTCGCGGTTTGATTTACTTACCTCATTACTTTCGTGGGATGCGCTTGAACTGAAGCTTAAACTGGGTATATAAGTTAGAAGAACACGCCAAACCGACAAAATAGTGCGTAACTTGAGCATAATGTCACTCCGCCTGCCACGACTTGTGCTTCTCGTTTGCTGAAAAAGACGAATAATGTGTCGTGACATAATACATGCTAATGAATACTGCTTATGAACAAATCACAATGAAAGTGCTCGTGTAGCCAATAAGAGGGTGCAGAAACTGCACCGCTGGGAGTACGAAACTGCCACAGCTCGCGCGTCACAACGCGTCACAGTGTCCACGATGATACGTGTTCATTTGCTCGAGTTTTACTGCAGTCCCCAGCGCCCCCCAGGAGGCCAGGGTGCTTCCTTTCAACTCGTCGGCGCTCACGCTGACCTGGGCGTCTCCCAAGGAGACGCGCGGCCCCGTGGACGGCTACCTGGTCAAGTGGCACACCTTCTACGAGGACGGCGAGCTCCTGCGCGTCGGATCGCGCATGCTGCGCTCCCTGGTCATCGCCGACGTCGAGGAGCTCAACACGTACACCATCGAGGTGTCCGCGTACCACCTCTGGGCGGGCGTCCTGCTCGCGGGGAACGAGTCTGTCGTCTACGGCATCTCGTACTCGTCCGGTGAGCATACATCGCCTGTAGTCTCTAGCAACGCATGATCCGCAGCTCTGCCTCCACCACGCGCTCATCGCCTTCCATCGTGCTTTGGTTGCGCATGCGCAGAAGGCGCTGAAGAGCCATCGAAGGTGGAACGCTCGAGCTGGATACGGAGCTTCTACTGCGAATCTTATGTTGCTACATAGGGTGGACTAGATAAAACATTTTCACTTCCTCTTTGCGAAAAGTCATCACACTCCGACGACACGAACACGGCGATCAGCGTCTGTCGGCGAATTTGTTAAGCACGAGTCCTCGCTGAATTCTGATGCAGTTCAATGCAATCTGTGCCCGCGCTTGGGACTGTGAATCTCGTCGTAGTGTGAAGGTGTCAAAATTCGAGGGCACACGTTTTTACATACGCGATTTCAAGTGGGAAATCGAACCAGCGCCATGTCTACAGTATTCTAGAGAGTTTTAGGGGCAAGAGCGGTAGCTGCTTTCTGAAGATTCCGCTCGTAGACCACCTGGGGTGACGCTGCTTCCCCGCGCCCTAAGAGCGCACCCCGTCGTATGCGGAGGGCAAGTTCGTCTGCTTCTTGCGCAGGGTGTAGCGGTGACGTCAGAACGCCGAGCCCTGATTGGCTGATCGCGACCCCCCTATCTCAGCGTCGTCTGCTCCTTTGCAACGTCGTCTGCGTCTGTCTCACATTTCCTGCGACTTTCGTAAGTGCGGAGGCCAGATTCACGAAACGATCTTACGCCAAAAATGTGCGTAAGCCATAACTTAAGAACATATTTGTATTCACGAAACGAAATTTTCGTAAGTTTTGCGCAGGTTACGACGAAATCCTACGACAGCTTTGAAGCTGTCTTACCCTTGTGTCTTACGCACTTCTTACGATCAAATAAGCATGGCCGACAGCGTCGCGGTCGCGACCACCGTTGGTCGCGACGACCCACAGACGTTAATTTTTCTACGTACGCTTCTCACGCGTCCCGCCTTCAAGCAACAAGAAAAAAGTAAAAAGTACTTGAAACAGACGACGACGAACAAGAACGCTGGATCCACAAACACCCGGGAAAAGCTCCAACGGCCACGATTCCACCGAACGCGACCAAGCGAGCACGGCAGTTAGGCCTAGCAGGCACTCCGGGACTCGGCGACCGTCTGCCCACGACCGGCTGGTGTGCTGAATGGAATATGCCCGCGCGACCCTTGTGAACCCTTCCCGTATTATACTTTGATCGCTGACCTCAGTTTTGGATTAAGAGGTCAATTTCTTCCTCTTGTTATCTCCTTGTTTCCCGAGGCAACGGTGACTCTCGCCGGTGAAAAAGCGGTGAATCTCCGACAGACGCAGGAAAGGTAAAGCAGCCAACGCTTTGACTAGCAGACGTAAAGCAGACGACGTTAACTGCGCCAACCCGCCGACGCCGTTAAAGAATGAGGGGTCTCGCCGCACACGAAAGGAGGGAACTTGCGGACACTAACACGCTCACTCCCTGTTCTTAGTAAACAAACCTCGGCGCCTCGGGACACCTCGCCAGTGAGTCCTTTGAATTCCCTCCTTGATGCGCGTCTGCTAGTTGTTAGACAAAAACAACGTACCGCTCGAGTTAAATTGGGTTGTGTGTGTGTTTATACAGCCTAGAACTTGGTCTGCCTCACAGGGGCGACGAGTCTCCCAGCTGTAGATGAGAAATTTAGCCAGTGCGGTACAGCCGCTAGCCTGGGGTCTTTAACGTGCATCACGCAGTAGTGATACACGACCGCACGCCGGTACGATGCTCATCCAGATCGAAACGGGCAGGGGTGGGGCTCGAACCCAGGATCCCTGGGTTCGAGTTATTTCGTCTGCCCTCTGTGAAAGGCGAAGTCGAGCTCGCTCGTAAAGACTGCACTTCCGAAAGTCGCAGGAAAGGTAAGACAGACGCAGACGACGTTGCAAAGGGGCAGACGACGCTCAGATAGGGGGTCGCGATCAGCCAATCAGGGCTCGGCGTTCTGACGTCACCGCTACTTCCTTTCTCATGCGCAGAAGACGAAAATGAGCCCACTTGCGAGGCGTATACCGTCGTCTGCGCTTTTCGGCGCCTTCTTTTGAGATTGGGCTCGAGCTTTTCGCGACGCAGAACAATTGCTGCTAAACTTTTTAGTACTGCTTTTGGAGTATTGCCTCTAGATTGTGTGCTATCCTCCACTTTACGGGTCCGCGTGTTTTACGGAAGATTATTTTTATAAATATCGAGCACCGACATATTGTTGACCAGTAATGCAGTAGGCTGCACGCGCTCCAACACGCTTGACTTCTGCTCGCGAGCCACGTGATACTGATATAGCAAGAAAAATACACGGACAAATAAATCTCGCACTTTTTCAATGACCAGCGAAACAATAAACGGCATGATGTATTCTTTTTGTTATCGCGTTGCTGATGTAAGGACTAGCGTTGTGGAAAGTGCAAGGCAGAGCGCATGTTTGTAAAGGGCGAAGAAGGTACCACGAAACTGGCGCACAGACGAACATATAGCAAATTATGTCTTCTGTAAAAGCCATTTTATGAAGAAAGAAAACATCTTGATTGCGAGTACCTGAAGCATTAAAATGAAATAGGAACACAAAGTTGGGCAGCCTCCTAATATGCAAAAGTATATTGTAAACCTCTGGTCCACATGAAGTTTCAAAATTGATAAGACGCTTCATTGACACACACAGCAAGCGCAATGAGAGATACTTAGCGACATATTAGCAAAACTACTACAATATACTTAAATTATTTTACAGCATAGTAAGCAAGATTGTTACTATATACAAAATTCCTTGCAAACTGCCGGACAATGGTCTGCAACGAAAGATCAGTCACGTGCATCGGCTAAGCTTAGCATGCTTAGCTGCCTCGCGTTTGGCAGGATGACTTTTGTTGGCTGACTTCATAAAGAAATGCAGACGTGTACTCATGTAAAATGCAATTATTTCATCCGTCAACCTTGCATTGCGAATCGGGAAGCCAACAGAGTTCTGCGGCCTTGACCTCAAGAGAGATAGAACTTCGAGGATGCTCTCTCTGACCAGGTTATGGGAGCTGAAAAAGCTGATGAAGAGATTCTTGAGGTTCCAAACAAACCGGAAGAGGCAGCCAGACGTGTAGAGCTAGCAGCCTCCATTGTCTCGCAGTTTTGTGACTGCTGCAATACGAACATTTCCAGCTTACTCTCTTCGCATGAACAGCATTTCCTTACAGTCACCACAAGCTGTCTTAAGCACTGATTTCCAAGCCACGTAGCCGGCGATGTAGTAAAGTAACTTGATATCACTTCTTGGCAGATGCGTATCACGTGTGATTTGTGGTTATCAGCTCCAAACGTTGCAAAGCACGCTCTACATTGCTTAGGTCACCACTGGAAAAGAGGTCTATCAGGAGTTGTTTGTCACTGTGCCTTGGCGGTTGTTGGAAGTCTGGCTTAAGGAGGGCATTAAAAACTGGTTTTCTTTAAACACTGACGCGAGCGAGATTTGTAGGATCTTGCTATCAACACAGGTCCCGCTAGAGTAACCAAAGGGTTGTCTCAACAGCGGCGATAGTATAAAGGAAGCGTCAAACCTAGTAGCGCGGCCCCCACATCTCCGCGGCAATGTAGACGACGTTTAAAGCTGCGTTACTGCGGGTCGGTTCGATTAATCGTATTACCTCCGTCGGTGCCAATGATCGTCTACCCTGTCTCACTCTCTCGAGTATAGCGGAAGAGAAGACACACGTACCAGAGTAAGGACAGAGTCCAAGAGCATTTATTAACATACTCTTAAAACGAACTACTGTGTCCCCATTCAAAATGCCCCCCGCGCCGGAGAGGTAAGAAAAAGTCATTACCTGGCCAGACGCGGGGTTCGGGAGAGCCAAGACCGGGGAAGCATCGGAGAAGTCGCCGACACACGTCCGATCTCTTTCGCGGTCACCCGGACGAGTCCGTTTCCCGAAAGCGGGAAAACAAGAGGCGAAACCTCCTCGCCTGTCAGCAGTGATCCGCATCCGAGCGGGGGAACGGAAATCGGTCCCGCCGAGAGAGAGAGAGAGAGAGAGAGAGGAGAGGAGATCCCCCCAAGCCAGGCGGCCTTCCGCCTCACGAACAGGTCGGAGCTCACGGCGAAGGAGGCCGAGTGTTCCGACCCGCGGCCGTTATCACAGCCACCGGGGAAGGGCGACCAGAGGAATCCCCACAGATTATATAAACTCAGGCAGCTGACAGTAACGAGGGACTGCTGTGGGTGTTCGGTGCCTGTTGTATCCAGATGACTGGCGGGAGATGCGGAAAAAGTGCTCCACAGGGTCCTGGCTTAACCTTGATGTCATGACATAGTTAAAGCCCACACGAGCGCTTAGATCGTCCAACAGTGACAGGACGCTGGCAATTATGACCCATCTTCTTCCTTCTTCCTCACTTCGCGCACACATGCCACCAGTTCTCTTAGGGCGCATTTACACTGGAAGCGGATCCGCGTTCGCAAAGCGGTTGCGAACGCGGTTGTATAAAGATCCAGTGCAATTGCACGCGCACTCAATGACATAAAGTGCGCGTGCAATTGTACTGGATCTTTATGCAGCCGCGTTCGCAACCGCTTTGCTGCGAACGCGGATCCGCTTTCAGTGTGTATGCGCCCTTAAAGCTGGAAAGTACAGCGCCACGTTCCTCTCTCGCGGCCGTCAACGTCGACCGTCTTCACGCGCGCCCATGTATGCGGGCGCCGCTTTTGCTTCTACAACTCCCTAGAACACTGTAGCCATGTCTTTGCTCGTGATGACGAGCACGTGCAATTGCAAGACTGCGAAAGTTACATTCACGTACATGCCGCACTTAATTACACGCATAAGGAATCAGCAGGAACATCTCGTTGTTGCCTCAGGTGACTTTGAGGCCCTCGCCGATCGTTCGCGAAATCTCGCAAACCCCAGAGGCTTACGCATACGAAGCCTTTGTTATCATTACTGCTGCTTTCTAGGCATGAATACTGAAAAAAAAAACTATTTAGATGCGAGAATATTCTAAAATTCACACTCAGATTTAAGTATACACACGTTTACCTGCGGCTACTGCGTTCTTCAAAAATGATGCCGACTTGTTCTGTAGATGTTTCAGAAACGGTTTATATCTACCAGGGATGGGCAGTATTTTAAATACAAGTATTTGAAATACGTATTTCAAATACTTTGTGTATTTTTCATTTGTATTTAATTACAAATTGGGTAATGTATTTGACGTGTGTATTTAAATACTAAAACGTGGGTATTTCAAATAGAATTGTAATTAAATACAATTTTGTTAGCGAAAATACATCCCTCAAACTTATTATCACTGTCCAGAGCAGGAAGAAAACTACATCCTGCACCGAATGCAGTGTCTTTCAATCAAGCACAAGAGTTTAGTGACTTTGCGATTACGGTGCTAGTCCAGGGCAAGAATAGTGACGAAATCGACGTTCACAGGCAGACTGGCTAAATAAGTGCCGGTAACAACTTGTGATGCTTTCCAGCCTGATTTCTCTCCATATTTTTGCCTGGAACATTCTAAATGCGCGGGTCGTCCAGACTTTTGTAACTGGTGCGAGTTGTAACAATGAAAAAAAATCTCTAGCCAGGGCTGCGCGTCTTGGTCGTCTCGGTTCTTTGTTGGTCTATGCCAAAATGTAATCGACAAAAGGAGCTGCTTGAAGCTCTGTACTTTTTTCACCTACTACATCTAAGCTGATTACATTTTTTTGTGATTGTATTTCTATCACATTACTAGAGCCTCCCACACTAACTCCCGAGTGTGCAATGCAAAATTATAATGAGATACCCAGAAACCCGTTGCAGGAGCCCTGAAGTCGCTGACGCAGATTTTGAGGAATGTATTTGGAAAAGTATTTGGAGGAGACCAAATACATTTGGTTGTATTTGTATCTTGTATTTAAATACTTTTTTGGAAATGTAATTCGATTTGTAATTAAATACATTTTTGACGAAGTATTTTGTATTTGTATTTCGATACATATTTGCATGTATTTTGCCCATCCCTGATATCTACTAATAATAATAAAACAATACCTTAAACGTGACAAAGCGATGTATCTATATAAAAAAAAAGATGGACAATTCTCTGACAAATTGTAATATAAACTCTTTTTCTAATAGGAGGTGAGGCGCGTGTACCACACCTATTTACCTCGGCCACGTATGTGGCTCGGCTACCTCACTTATCTGGCATTATTGCGGTGCACCAAAAACACTCTACTTTCCTGTCACTTCCCGTAAACTGAATACGCCACTTTGATAATATAAATTGGCTTAGGGCATTCCATCAATTAGGGGAACAACATATCAACTGCTTTAAAGGAACCTTGCTACGATGTTGGGTAGGAGTGTTTCTCACTTTACACGAATTTACTGGCACTACTGGGACCAAAGTACACTAGCACGCAACGCCACCTACCAGGAAGTTTGTTTCTCGGCACGTGATTTTAAGGATAAAAGTAGACACTTTCTTTGTCTCTCCTTCGCAAAATATGACGACGAACTTGTGGGGATCGCACTGTTGGCGCTGTCAACAATGCGATCAACAATGAAATCATCAATATTCGCGATACTCGCGGTGACCATATTTAAATGTGACTGATACAGTGGGCACGAGCACTACGTGAGCTTTCAATTTAGGTTCGTGACGATCGATTCCTCGACATGCATTCGGGTAATGGATTGTGCTCAATCGCTGCGATGACGAGAGTAGCCGAACCTTAACAATATGTGAAACTCGGAGCGTGCCATGTGCTTTGCCAACCACAGCGTGTGTTTATGATAAACACTGTCAGCATATAATCGGCTCCAAATCACGGAGCAGCTTGTTCTGGCTGCGAGTTGTGAGGATGAACGCTGCTCGATTTTCTCGATTTTCTTTTCCTCCCCTGCCATTGAGTAGAAAAAAAAAATAACGCGCGTTTTATAGGTTTTGTTTATGAATGTCAAGTAATAATTTGTAGAGGTATTTACTGAAAGTACAAAAGTTATTGCATCTCCTTTTTTAAGACCCATGTACACAGTTCAGTTCGAGTGCATTGAATAGTGTTTGACTGCGTTACGCTGAGAAATGACCGCGAGTGTCCGGGTTACCCGTGTTTCGTTTGAAGTGTGGCAACGAATTCAAGGAGCAGCTTGGCACGCGGCATACGAAGCATGGACGTCCTGGTTTTTAGCAGTCGCAACAAAGTCAAAAGCAATTAAACGTTCTCAAATGCAACTTTGTATGGGGCTTAAGCTTGTGACTCCTTTTTCTAGTTCACAGTTCCCTGTGGGGTGAGAGGGAGTGCTTACCCTTGCCCTTGATGAGATTAGCACTCCATCTCTCTTTCTACTTGGTGTTAATTTGACTGAGGTGGGTCGATGACTTCGGTTCATTAATCCTGTTATGTCTGTCTCGATGCCAGTCCAGTTGAAACACTTTTGGTTGAGCCAAGTCACCCACCTGGTTTGACACCGGACGAATCCGGTCAACGCCGACGCAGCACGCGTGACATGTTCGCTTCGTCGTTGCCACTTTATGCCTAATTCACTTTATGCAAGTTTGCTTTTCGATTGTGGGCTTCTTGAGATCAGTCTAATTTAACGTTTTGTTCCCAGTGACACGACTGCATGGCGTTTCATTTTTGTTTGCACATTCTTTCCTTTCGCTCGTAATTATTTTTCTCACTATTTCATTTTGCTTTTTTTGTGTTTATTTTATTTCTATTAATTGAAGATCGTTCAAGTGATACATACCTGCCGATATTCCGCTGGAGGCAAACCGAGCTGCTGGAAGCCTGGCAAATTTGGGGGCATCAAAATTCAACTATCGTGCGAGGCCCACAGCGTGGAGGAGGAAGCGCGAACGTACCTACCCCGGTTCGCTGATCTTGACACCGAACTTGGAACTTACTTAGTCTTATTTCATATAGACAATTGAAAGCATGGCGCCTCACTGGTGCCTCATCCGTGCTAGCATGTACAGCGTGCGCGTGAACGTACACTCTAAGAAATGCCTACGCGTCTACTTACCCGCAATACACCCTAAGTGCCAATCTCTGCGATCTACGAAACCAGCTCAGTGGTTGATGAGGCGGAACATCTGTTTAGAGCTCAAAATTAAGACTGCGCTGTGATATTACGCAATGCAAGCATGACGCTTTGCATTGCGTAATGCCACAGTGCAACTTCATTTTTAGGTCTAAACGGATGTTCCGCCTCATCATTCGCTGTGCAGATTTCCTAGATCGCAGAGATTGGCTTTGTGAGTGTTTTGCGGGTAAGTGGACGCATCGGCATTTCTTAGAGTGTAGCATTGCCAAGCTTGTAAATGAACGCACTTGCCAGCACGAGCAGAGACCAGACGCCTTGCTTGCGATCGTCCATACAAATGGCTGGAGTGGTCTTCATTTGCACACTAAATAAAACAATTGTCCCAGAGTACCTAGTTGACATGTCCCCTCACCCCCCCCCCCCCCCCCCCCCTCCCCTTTAAAGATTGTCGTCTACAATGTAAAATCGCCGACAAAACACATTCGAAACCTACGGAAGCTACACTTTAAAAAAAGCTGTGCGTTTACCTTCCCGCACAAAACTCGGAGAGCCAATCACCGCAACTTGCGAGGGCAGCTCAGCGAATGAAGATGCCGAAACAAATGTTTCGACCAAAAAACGCGGTTTGAGTTGTGACATTAAGCAATGCAATCATGACGTTTTGCATTGCTTAATGTCACAACTCAGACTGCATTTTTTGGTCTAAACATATGTTTCGGCATCGTCATTCACTGAGCTGCCTCCGTAAGTTGTGGTATTCGGCTCTCCACGTGTTATGTGGGAAAGTAGACGCACAGGATTTGTTTTGGAGTTTATGTGGACTGATTAATTTAAATCGAGTCAGAGCCGCCGATTTGTAACTTTGCACTTTGATCAGTGTAGCTATCCCATTGGCCAAAAACACATCAGACCATAAGAGAACGGATTTGTTTTGCCCAAAAATGGGTAACGGTATAAGGTATACCTCTAAACAGAAAGAGCACACTTTATACTTATGATGGGTAAACACTATATAGTCACTGGCGGCATGACAAACCCAGGACGAGGCCTATTATGTCCTCGCTTCATGATTGGCTCTTTGGCGCAATCGGCTACTGGCGCAATCTGATTGGATGCGGAGTGATATTAAGATGCAAGGAACTCGCCACGCCCTGCGCTTCCTAAAGGGGCACTGACACCCAAAAGGTCGTATCTTTTTTTGTCGCCCTAAACGATGCAAATTGCATTTATAGACGCGCAAAACAATACCGCAAAGGAAAAAAAAAAAGATTTTCACGCGCGCGCGCGTCTTTTTACTTTTGGCGTTTCTATTCTGCTTTTCACCTTCTCGCTTCTTCTGATTTCTGATGTCGAATTACATAAAATTTATACCCGTGCCACACGGGCAACTCGAATTCCATTTACAATGAATGAGATGTGTGTGATCGGCGAATCAGCTCGCGATCTGTCGCACGTGAAATGCGCTACACCGGGAGTGTCGCGCGCTGATTGGCCGTCCGCTCAAATGTCAATCGTTGTAAATGGCATTCGAGTTGCCCGTGTAGCACGGGTATTAGAAGCTTTGTAGACTGCATTTCTGTAGCATTGATTAACGGCAATCGTAAAACATGTTTTTTAACAATATTGCGAACGCACTGCGGCCCTTCTTTTTGAAATACCGAAAATCAGAGTCCGGTGTGATGTCGCCTCCTGTCATTTCATCGTCCCTCTGAAAACATGGCGGCGCTCGACGCATATAGCACAGGATGATCGGTGAGTCGGAGAATCAGACGAAGTGGTCTTTTTAAGGTGCCCGACGACCTCTCAGACTTCGAAAAGGAAATTGTCAAGCGGTCAATACCACTGGGTTTGGTGTTTATGTACCGTAGTTTCGGTTGTGACTCCGACGGGGCAACCTTCCACGCAGAAGCGGCGCGACATGGCCCCTCACATTGCTCACAAAAGTCCCCTATACGCGTTCCCTTCGATCTCGCACCGTTTAAAAAAAATTGGAGATTGCTGAAAGGGCCCTAAAAGTACTTCAAACTCGAAAGTCAAGCGTCGTCTGCTCGCAGCCGGTTGTTTGCGAAACGCCGGCGAACACGATACTTCGAAGTCGTCAGAAACACTCGACTCGCAGGACGGCTCAATATTTGACGTCACTGCACTGGCGCGGATCGCGCGGGAACTTCAAATTTGGCATTTGGAAATTCGCTTACTTCTCAAATACTGAATTCCCAAGTTTCGAATTTCGAGGGTAACGAATAATACTAATAATAATAAAAATGATTTTGACGTGTCAGCGCCTTCTTAAGCTGTCGGTGATTTTTAAGGCTCCGTTATACTTCGGCGTTGAGCGCAGCGAACATAGCGTGGCGTAGAACGTGGCCGGCGAGCAGACTCTCGAAATTTGCGACCAATAGGAAACTCTGTACGCCACGCCGCGTTTGCAACGCTCGACGTCGGAGTGTAACAGGCCCTTTAGTGTCGGTCATATTCAGAAACTGCGGAGAAGCCCATTTATCTAATGGCAGTTCTACGCACGTCTGCTGCGCCGATGGACTCGCAGGCATGAACGTGAGGATCAATACTAGCCTGACGTCGGTCGAGCTGAGCTGGACGCTGCGCCACGGCGTGGTGGAAGAGCTGCTCGTCAGCCTCTGCGAGCCGTACCAGCTGCCGGAGACGTGCGAGCAGCGGCGGCTGAGCAGCGACGTCCGCCGCCTGCTCCTGGACAAGCTGAAGCCCAAGCGGACCTACGACGTTCGCTTCTTCCGCTTCCCGGCCATGGAGCTCATTATTCGGAAACGCTTCGCCACCGGACAGCAGGGTGCGACCGTGGGATACTTTTTTAACGCGGAATGTGGTTAACACAAAATGAGCCTCGTTAGAGTGTAATGAAAAACCGTTACACACGGGTCAAGGCCAGATAACGCATGCATAGCCAATAGCAGGCAATGAATAAGCATACATAGCGTACCGAAGGCTTACTTGGTCATAATTAGTCGTAACTGGGAAGATCTATTAAGCGTCGCCGCGGGAATCGAACGTCGGACTGTCTGATTCTCAGCCCGACTCCTTTGCTCGGCACCACGAGGAAAGGGCGAACGGGAGCGCAAGCTGCTCGACTAACTGGCAGAACCAGCTGCGGGCAGCTGGCACTCGAATGACAAAACCCACGTGATCTCACAACAATATGGGGCAGGCGACGTCATTCACTAACAGATAGTGCGGCCAGCTTATGACGTCACAACTTCGCGCATCGGCACATGGACAGCACATCGGGTTGAGCGGGCTCGATAATCCTCCTCCTCCTCGCGATAACGCATCACGAAAATGGCTGACGTTACACCTCCACACGATAGATTACAATAAGCGCTCCCAGAGCCTGTAGAAAAAAAAGGTGAAATTTTGTTTTGTTTTAATGCAGTGTAATATTTTGGGGGGAAATTCACCAAGCGCAACAGCCCGTGCATATATTCGTACACAATGAATACGCTTATTGAAAAACTAGATGACTTCAAAAACGACTATTATTGTTTGTCTATGAATTGCAAAAAAAATGCGTCATGAGACTCACGACGCAGCTCACTGTGAATATGACGATGCAAAATTTGAGTCAGCACTTTATTTATGAATGGTTTACGACGCAACCATTGACGTTAGCGTGACTTCAGCGCGCAACTTTGAAATTGTGTGATTGCTTCGTTTAGGTGTAATCGTTTAGTGTTCAAGTGGTTTCCCTACCATCATTGCAGCTTCGTGTGTGTGTCCTGTCCTGTCTCTGTACCATCGTTCAATGTTTAAGCTGTTTCACCACCATCATTGACTATGTAGCAACTAGCTCAACTCAAGCCGATAATTTCTTCGTAGCTTGGGCGCAAATGTGAATGTGCGCGTGCAGCCGCTTCATGTATGCGCGCCGCGTGTTTATCTGCTTGCGCCGCAGCTATGAGTGATTGCTTCGTAGTTTGGGGGCATGTGTGAACGAGTGCGTTCAGCCGCTCCGTGTATGCGCTGCGGGGGTTAAACGGCTTTCTAAAACAACGTCGAGGACGGCGTCCTAGAGGGCGACGTCAAAGGTGACGCCTATGACGACCTCTAGGACAACCTCTAAAACGATCTCAACGACGACCTCTAGGATGAGCTCAAGAACGGCCTCTAGGACGACCTCTAGGGCGATCTTGAGGACAACCTCTAGGACGACTTCTAAGGCGACCTGAAGGGCGACGTGAAGTGGGACCGGACATTTCATTGAGCGCCGTTTCGTCGAACGCCGTTTGATCGAAGCCGTTTCATCGAATGCCGTTTCATTGAATGCCGTTTCATCGAACACCGTTTCATCGAAGCCGTTTCATCGAACGCCGTTTTATCGAACGCCGTTTTATCGAACGCCAGGGTAACATTCCCGCTTCCTGAAGCTGGTCGGAAGTGCCCATCCTAGGTTCTGGAAGTTTTTGACTTGCATCGCCGCAGAACATCAACTGACGGAAGACAAGCTGGAAGCGATGCTGAATTCGCAAGAGCCTCCTCGCCAGAAGGAGGCCATAGCGGCAAGAAATTAGAAGGTTCGCCATTTTTATGAGAACCGACGGAGCATGGCTGTGGGGGTTTTTGAGAGCAATTGCTCATCATTTGAAATGGTGAGTGGCTGTCGCACGAACACGTGAACCCCCGAAATCTTCCAAATAAAATTTGAAGTGACGTACTTAATTTTGGCTTCATTGAGTCTTAGAACTAAAAAAACTATGTTTCGTTGTAGTTTCATATATAGCACCTCAGCTTTAGCTAATGCAAGCTTCGGGCAGTAAAAAAGTATCAATAGAAAGACATGAGAGGCTAAGAGGCTCACATGGCTAAAGTTGTTGCGCCTGCGCAAAACCTAAGTCGCCTTCTGGCCTCCATGAGTTGGAGTGCGCTCTCACCGGGAGTGTGACTTTTTATTTATTTGTTACAACAGCCTTAAGGACCATCGGGTAATACAGAGGGGGTGAACAGACAAGCACAATATGCGAAACAAACATAAAAATCGGTACAAATATTCCCATGGGTTACTTGCATCAAAATAAATTGTAACAGCTACAAGTTTGGACATTAAAACAACTTGACGGTAAAATGGGTGAACGACCCGAAAATGCACTCGATCCGCGCATAAAAGAGCATCTTTCACACTCTTCATATAAAAGACATTCGATGAATCGGCCGTCAGCAATTTGATGACAAGGCGTTCGATAAAACGGCGTTCGTTGAAGCGTCCATTTTTTCGATGAAACGGCGTTCGACGAAACGGCGTTCGATAAAATGTCCGGGAACCGACGTGAAGGACGACGTCCTAGAGGATGGGTAACCGGACAAAAGCTCACCGGACAAAAGCTCAACGGACAGAAGCTCACCGGACAAAAGCTCACCGGACGAAAGCTCACCCGTTTTTTCACAGACCCGGACAAAAGCTCACCTGATTTTTTTTCGCTACCCGGGCGAAACACGGGCTGAACTAAAATGCGGACGCGATGAACATTGCACCATTTTTAGGTGAACTTGTGCCTCATCCCACGCAAGGGTTTACTACGGTTGATCGAATGCCATTTCGTCGAAACATTTTTTAAAGAACGGGCACGTTTTATTGAAGTCCAATTTAGAGAAAGCAGAGCCTCAGTTTAGAGATATGCCGTTTATCGAAAAGGGGACGCTATTTAAAAAAGACTTTTCTACTTCACGCGTGTATCACTGGTGCGCGTGTTAACCCAAGCCCCCTGCTGCGCTCCCGCCGCTTCGCGGCGGCAGTCTGCGGCGGCTCCTTACAAAAATGTTAACTCACCTGACTTATCCGTACACGCCGCTTCGCGGTGGCCGAATTCGCTAAAAGGAGGCTTATCGCCTTTTTTTACTAAACTTGGTTTCTCTGTAAGACCAACATGAAATTTTCTCTTGGTGAGCTTTTGTCCGGGTCTGTTAAAAAATGGGTGAGCTTTTGTCCGGTGAGCTTTTGTCCGGGATTCAGAGGATGACGTCAAAGACGACGTTTAGAACAACCCTTAGGTGACATCTAGGGAGATCTCAAGGACGACCTTTAGGACGACCTCAATAACAACGTTTAGGACGAATTCTAGGACTACCTCAAGGACGACCTCTAAGACGACGTCGAGGAAGACTTCCGCATACGCGCGGTGCCTGCGTATGCGGACGTCGTGCGATGCGGACTTCTTGTGTATGTGGAGCAGACTTGTGCCTATCTCAAATACTCTACTCAAGATACTGTATTTCAAATACTTTTTGAAGTTTCTTGGTATCTTGCAAATACTTTTGATCTAAAGTATTTGATACTCTATTTTAATTACATTTCCGAGTATCTTGTACTCGTTATCTCAAATACATTTTTGACATTCCGCTATTTTCCGACTTTTTCGGTATGAAGCAGCGTGGGCGTGGCACGAGTAAACGGGAACAATCTTTCGAGTAACCAAATACTGTTGCTAGCTCCAATTAGCTACGGTGACTTTGATTAAGCTCGGGAAAGCATCGCTGTTTTGCCGATTGTGATTCATATTTCAGCCCAAAGTTCATACTATGAAGGTTTTCCCCTCGCCTTCCCAAAGGTGCCTTTTGCTTCCTAGAGTTTCCCCCAAAAATCCTCAAACAAAAGGGGTGTTTTTACGGAAGTAAAAATTGCCACACTGGAGGCGCGACGCAGACCGGGAAACGACCTACGACAACAATGGAGACTTGAGTGTCAAGAAAATAATACAAAAGAATGATAGGTGGACAAAAAAAAAATGTTTTGCTTTTTGTATATTTGACCCTGCTATGGCAAAGTTTTCTGTTGTCTATTTTCTTTTTGTGGTCCGTCCGTCACTTATTTCTGTCGCGAACACTGTCTGTAAGCGAACATTGATAAGCAGAGAACAGGACAGGAAACGGACAACGAGCAGGATGACCTCTCAAAATGCCAACAAAGCTTTCCTCAACGTTGAGTGTCTTTCTGAACAACACCTACTTGAAGAAGTGTGCGACCACTGCCGCGGCTATTTTGTGGGTTCTCTTTGTCATCTATTCACCCATTTCCGTACCCCAAATTAGCTTATGATTGTAGTTAAACGATCCGTCTAAGGTGCGTCGCAGGACGTGATATTCAGTGATGTCACTACTTGCGAGGAGCATCTGACCCGTTTGTTGCCCCAACAGCTCGGTGTACACCTAACACAAGGCCTTTGCACATGCCCACAGGCCTTGTGGGCATGTTCATGTCATCTTCTTTAATAGAGCGCGGGGCACAGTGTAATGAAGAAAAATACTAACAATAAACGAAGAGACGTAAGGTGCCGGATCTCTTCCGAAAGCAGTCGTCAGAGGATGCGAACTTGACCCACTTGGGCTTTTGTGCCGAGCTGGGCACCTTGCATGCTGCATTGTTCATGCAGGCCGGAGTGGTAACAAAAAAAGACCTTCTTCCCAATCACTGGAGAACACGAACTCTGAAACGCCGCGTTCGGTTATGTCAGCCGAGCGCTGAATCATTCTGTTTGTTGTCTCCATCCGGTGTAGTCCTTAAGTTAACCATCTGGGGCGCCACGGTCTGATCTCCTCACCTTGTTGTCTAAAAAATGTTTTGTATCACATGTCGGTGATATTGTCACGCGCGTTGCCGACTGGTTACCGCGCTTGGATCTCGCGCGGAGGCTCCGGGTTCGATTCCAGGGAGCGGACTTCTTTTTTTTTTTTATTTCTCAACTTGGCATTTTCGTTACTTCGAAAACCTAATCGTCTGATCGAGTTACGATAGTTCTACGCGCCGAACATTCTAAGCCAAATATTCCAAAAACCCGCTCGGGTACAAAAGGTACCCGAGTAGCGGTCATTAGTCACTCTCGCCCCAGCGCTCGTTCCTGCTGTTTCGCCAACACCGACGCCTGCTACGCTAGCCTTGCTCTTTTTTGTTTTGGGTACAAGTTCGCCCCATCAAACATTGAGGTTATTCAGTTATTCGCCTCCTCATTATTTGTAATTTGTGACAATATCCTGCTCCTTATAGTTGGACTGCATAAAATAGCCCTACGATTATAATGCAAATTAAATGCAAAGGTGCAAGCGAGCTGGACAAGAATGACGAAATAATCCCTGGAGAAGGGGAACAAGAGGGACAAAGGACAAACATAAATCTCCAAACACAGCTAGTTGACTGGTGAGCGACCGAAAAAATCGGCCTGGTCCGGGTATCGAACCCGGGACCTCTCCATTACAAGTGGAGCGCTCTACCAACTGAGCTAACCAGGGGTTAGACGTCAGTAGAGCAAACGGGTTTTATCAGCCGCCACCAGTCTAACACCAACAAAGGTGAAGCTTGCAATTTAAGGTTATGATTATAATGCAATTAAATGCAAAGGTGCAAGCGAGCTGGACAAGAATGACGAAATAATCCCTGGAGAAGGGGAACAAGAGGGACAAAGGACAAACATAAATCTCCAAACACAGCCAGTTGACTGGTGAGCGACCGAAAAAATCCGCCTGGTCCGGGCATGTTTGTCCTTTGTCCCTCTTGTTCCCCTTCTCCAGGGATTATTTCGTCATTCTTGTCCAGCTCGCTTGCACCTTTGCATTTAATTGCATTATAATCATAACCCTAAATTGCAAGCTTCACCTTTGTTGGTGTTAGACTGGTGGCGGCTGATAAAACCCGTTTTCTCTACTGACGTCTAACCCCTGGTTAGCTCAGTTGGTAGAGCGCTCCACTTGTAATGGAGAGGTCCCGGGTTCGGTACCTGGACCAGGCGGATTTTTTCGGTCGCTCACCAGTCAACTAACTGTGTTTGGAGATTTATGTTTGTCCTTTGTCCCTCTTGTTCCCCTTCTCCAGGGATTATTTCGTCAGCCCTACGATACTTTTTTTCCCCGTTTTGTGTTGTTGCGTGTTAATAAACCATTCGGGTAAACCAGGTTGGCGCAACCGTATAATTGTCGTTGTGTCTGACGTCGATAAAAATTACACAATGCAGAAGTGTCTTCAAAAGTAATTGAATTACATTTCTAAGTATTTGTACTCTACCCAAGATACTTTACAGTGAAAGTAACTTGAGTAGTATTTTAGATACTTTATAAAGCAAATATTTAGTAACTTAAATACTTTTATCGAGTATTTTGTCCAACACTGATGTGGAGGGACCGCGCGGCGCCTTTGCATACATGCGGCGCATACGCGTGGCGAGCATACGCTCGGCTCAGTCGAGGCCAGAGAGTGTACCGCGAAAACATGGGGGAAGTAGCTAAAGAATGCTATCGCTTTAAAAATTGGGGTTGGGTTAGCAGTGTTTGCTCACACCCGTTCATGTCTGTTTGTTCAAAGATGTCTATGATTATCGTTAGATCGTGTGCCACGGTCGGATAAACCATGATGAA
This sequence comes from Ixodes scapularis, assembly GCF_016920785.2. Taxonomy (NCBI): domain Eukaryota; kingdom Metazoa; phylum Arthropoda; class Arachnida; order Ixodida; family Ixodidae; genus Ixodes; species Ixodes scapularis. The sequence continues at coordinate 15,838 of NW_024610061.1, read as the reverse complement.
ACCCGAGATATGTTTAGAGTTTAGCGTCGAAACACGTCTTCGGGTGACAAACAAATGGGCCGAATGAGGACGTGGTGAAGACATCGGTCGGTGAAGCAATTCATGGCACTGCAGTGCACACTACCTGTATACTATAGGGGGCATTCACTAGACGCTACATCGAGGTCACTGTTTGGAGCGCATGCTCAGAACGAGCTCGCATTAATAGATTCCAAGACCGGAGGTCTTGATGGTGTGGATGGCACGTTGCAAAAGAACTGCGGAAGCTCGCCAACAACACGCGCTCAACAGTCGCGCACACAGCTATGGCCGTTAGTGAACACTCCCGGTATGTGGGGTCACTGAGGTGTAGCGTGGTCCGTTATTTTTTAGAGCGCAGCTCTTAGGCCCCTCTTTCCGTGTTTCGCGGCGTCGGCGTCGGCGTAACCGCGCTAAAATTACCGGGAATATTGACGTCACGGGGCCTCAACACCAATTCAGTTTCCCCGCTAAATTTAGCGGGGAAAATGATGTCCCATGACTTGGTGTCACGTCATCTATGAACAAATTCTGTTTCTCCGCTAGATTTAGGGTCAAACTTGAATTCACGTGACCTCTACAGCAATTCCATTCCCCGCTAAATTTAGCGGGGAATTGAATTGCGGTTGAGGTCCCGTGAGTTCGATTTTTTTTAGCTAAATTTAGCGAGGAAATTGTGGGAGGGTACGGAAAAGAAGGAGGGGAAGGTACAGAGGAGGAGGAGGAGTAGGGGAAAGGAGGAGGAAGAGGAAGGGAAAGGAGGAGGAGAGGTGGAGGAGAGGGTACGGAAAAGCAGTAGGGACATACCCTCCCCACCGTACCCTCCAATCCTCCTCCTCAAGAGTGGCGCTCTAATTTCGCGTTACAGAGATTTGCAAACGTCTTTCATTTGTTAACTCTGTTATAGCCTTGTTGAGTCAGCAGTTAGGTTAAAGATAATAAACATTTTTAATTATATCAACTAGGCGACGAAAGCGTGACGTTGAAGCTTATCTTTTTTTACATTTTATTAAACTGTGCACCACTATGTTGGGGGTATTGAGGAGGTTGTAGGAAAAGGGGTTTAGTGTTATTTTTTTTTTGTGTGTGTGTGTGTGTGTGGGGGGGGGGGGGTGAGAGCTGGAAGAAAGTGAAGAAAGACTCCTTTTATTATCGACTTTAATACTGCTTTGGATCTTTCCTAAGCGGGAGATACGTTTAATTCCCGACTGACAGGGTGTCGCCGGTATCGTCGCGGAAGTCTGTGCGTTTTTGATGGATCAGCTTTCGAAAGGCACCAGGACTTCTGGCGAGATTAATTTTATTTAGTTTTTTACTTGCATAAGCTTTGACCAGAAATCTCTCTTCTGTCGTAACGTCGTTTTGATAGTAAATGTATAGGTTGATGGACATAACATTGAGGGAATATTTAAGTCGCGCACAGATTGTTTTCGTCTTCAGGAGTTTAGAGCGAAAACTGATAGCTATGATAGAGAAAAACAAGCAGAGCAGGGGGTTAGAGGAGCTGTCTTCCTTCGGCTCTAGGCTTGGGCAACTTCTGAAAAAATACCGTTCTGCAGCGACACAAGCTAATTTCCTGTACGCTGCCATTGTGCTCGTGTTTATAACGAGACAAGAGATTCCACCGTGATCTTTGCCTGTGAACCTGAAGTTCTCGACTCAGGAAAAGCAATCAGAATCACAGGTAAACATACCGGTTGTGACGCAGGAAGTATAGATAAATACAGGACTCCACTTGAAATTCTTCTTCATGGTTTGAACTTCAACGAAGGGGAGATCGGTGGCCGAGTGTCGCACCGCAGCTTGAAGCACGTGGAGCGAAAGCGTACACTGCAAGACACAGGGCCCCCAGGTTAAACATAACCCCTGCCCGTTTCGATTTGGATGAGCATCGGATCGGCTTGTGGTCATGTGTCACTGCTGTGTAATGGACGTTAAGGACTCCTGGTTAGCAGTGGTACTGCATTAGAAAAAAAATTATAATCTACAGGGGAGACATCAGACGCCGATTGGGGCTAACTTCCCAGTGCCTAAACAAATACAAAACACAATTACTTTATTATTCAGGAATGAAAATCGAGGGTATGGTATAACCAGCCAGTATATTCTTTTTTGTTTAGACTCCGCCGCTGAGGTCTCATCCAACATGACTCAGAAGACCTTAGACGACGGTTCAGTCCTGGTGTCTTGGAGCCACGGACCGCACTGCGAGCCAACCAAAGGCTACAGGGTGTCGTGGCGTGCTTCGGGTCAAGCCAGGGTCTTCCAGAACTCCACGCGGGAGACTCAGATGACCCTGCGAAACCTCAAGCCCTTGGCGGACTACGCCGTCCTCGTGCTAAGCCTCGATGGCTGCACAGACGCACCAAAGACGTGGTCGCTTACCTTCAAGGCGCCGCCTGCGGACGTGTCCCGAGGAGAAGAGGTCATTTAATTAAAACCTAAAACATTTTTAATTCTTTTTTTTTTAATTTTGGATTTAGTTTTGACCACTATACCATCTGGTGGTTCGGAAATAAAGTTGTCAATACAGAAAGTACTCCTCTTTGAAGGCTCGGTGTGAGAGCTCTTTTTGATGCTAATCCTCGCGTAGCGGTTGCGAGGGATTATACTATTGTTGTTGGCAATCCGTAGTTATAAAAAAGGTTTCTGTTTCTGAGGATAGAAAAAGGTGGGAGAACTGTTTGCCAGTCGCGTAGCCATGCATATGTTAAAATACGTTTTTTTACATCACGTTTTTTATCTACAATATTTACAGTATGTTTTACATCGTTCTGAACATCTCGTCTCCGCTCTTGCGATGCCGGTTGCCAAGTCCCTCGTGATCGCGATTTTGTTTTTCGTCATTTCGTAAACGGTCACTACAAGTACTCCCCCCTAGTGAGTAGGTGGAAGTGACAAGCGTTTTATGTTCCTGAGGAGGCCATTGTCGTGAAGTTTCATAAGTTTTGTCCCGACTCAAGTTCTATGCATTGTCTGTCTGGAACTGAGCTTGTCGAGGTCTTCGAAACGGTGTTGCATCTTGTACGCAAACATCGGAGTCAAGGTGGGCCGCCTTTAACTCTGTATAACCAGATGACTTTCTTATTTCCTTTCACCACAAGTGTCATGGTTTTGTCACTGCGTCTTAGAACCTAAAACGGTCCATCGTATGTAGTCTGTAGGGGTCTCTTGACTCCGTCATTTCTGAGTAAGACGTGTGTACAGAGCAGAATTTCAGCCGGAATGGATGTGTAACGTGCCGATGGTACCCTGGTGTAGGTAGGTCGGAGGTTCTGCATAAGGGTACGGAGTCTTTTCAGATAGTTTTCGGCACTCTCAATTTTGGTGTCACCTAAGTGGTTAAAGAGGAGTGACGTGCCGTACAGCAACTCGGCCGTGCAACAATTGATACCCGTTTTGAAAGCTGTTCGTATGCCGAGCATAATTAATGGTAGGGCTTCCGTCCACGCAAGGCTGTTTGGCTGAGCTTTGATTGCTGCCTTGAGTTGACGATGGAATCGTTCTACCATGCCATTGGACATCGGATGGTAAGCTGTGGTGTGGATGCTTGACTCCGAAGAAATGGGAAATGCTTCGAAACAGTGATAATTCAAACTGTCGTCCTTGATCGGTGGTGATGGTTTGGTTAACGCTAAATCGACTTACCCACATTTCAATTAACGTTTGCGTCACTGTTCGTGTTGTGATGTCTCTCATCGAAGCGACTTCAGGCCACCGCGTAAAACGATCTATGGCGGTCAAGATGTAGCGGTATTCATGCGATGGGGGAAGCGGTCTATTGTATTCTCTGTGGGGTCAGTCCTGGCTCGAAAGCTCCGGCCGCACGACCGATTCGACTATATAGAGGGGGCAGAGGCGCGCCCGTCTGTCTCGATGTTGCGGAGGTTTACCGAACCATCTCGGCCGTTGAGATTCGTCTCGGGATGCGTCGCCCAGTTTCGCGCCGGGCCGTCGCGGCTACTCCGAGAGAGGTTGGTAAAGCCGAGGCAGGACACGTCAGACTTCGTTGAGGTTATGACATCGACTGGCTGCCACCGCGGGCGCCGCTCCTCTTCCTTTAATCGTCACTTCTTTAAATTCATCATCAACATCACTGTTTAACATTCACCCTTCCTTGAAAAACGTGCTGAAAGAACACGACAAAAAAAAAAAAAAAAAAGAAACAGTCATTCAAGTGGCTGCCAGCTGAAAAAAGTCTGAAAAACAAGTTTTTATACTTCCAACATCTTCATCATTACTAATGGAATAAAAGAAACTTTGACATTGTTTCACAACTATTTTCCCACTTCCTGGAAAAGCAAACAAACAAATAAACATGACAAAAAAAAGAAGAAACACACTGAAGCACAGAACATGACAATCATATATCCCAAAATGTCCGATGTAGACGTAGCAGAGGTATGGCCAAAAAGCGAGAGTACATAGTCTCTGGGATAGATGGGAGTCTTTTGTTGTCTCACTGGGCGACCTGGGGCCACTGGTGGTGCGGTTGCTGAGACTTATGGAACAGAGGGGGCACAACAACTTTCCGCACTGAGACCGGTGTCTTCTAGAGGATTCATAGATGTGGGTGTATTAGGACGGGACACCAGGGGGCTGCTTGTAGCCAGAGGTCTCAATGAAACTATAGGTAGACGGTCAGGCTTTAAAATCGGCCGTGGCCCACAAATTGGAAGGGAGCGGTCTGGAACCAGCTATCGTTCAGGAACGATGGCCAGGTCTGGAACCGGCTGTGATCCAGCAACTGGAAAGGGAGGAACTGGGAGCTGCTGGGTCCCCGTCACAGCAGACGGTGATAGCTCAGGATGGCTGGAACCCGAACCCAAGGTCTCAGGAAAGACGGTAGGGGCAGCAGTAGGGGTAACATGCTGGGAATTAATGCTGTGGAGGAAGAGGATTGTCGTCATCATCATCATCATCCCAGGAATTAGTTTTGTCGGTCTTTGCGTGTGGTTCCATAAAAGCCTTCGTTAACTTTGCAGCATTCTAGCGTCGTCCATCAGCCAATTGATAGGTAGATGGACGACCTGGGTTTGAATCACTTGTGGCTTGGAATAACGGCTATGTAACTTGCTAGGATGTTGAAGGTAGAAAATCCGAACGGCTTGACCAGGTACAAATTGTGGTCGTCGCACAGCTCGACGTGGATCGGAATATGTCTTAATTTTATGTTGGTAATAATGTACCCTTTCATGGAGGTCTTCACGTTGCACAAGATCGACTGGAACTTCTCGAATTGGTAGACCTTGTAAATCCAGCTTGGACCAATGAATCCCTCCATGTAGAAGAAACGAAGGTGGTTGACCTGTGGCAGGATGCTTGGTCCTGCAATATGCTTCAAGGTAGTCTCGTACCGCATCAGGAAGAGGACGTGCCTGTACGACAGCCAGTTGCCTAAAAGACTTCAAGACTTGGTTAAATCGTTCCACTTGGCCATTACTTTGTGGATGTTTTGATGCGATTTATAACATGGTCACGAAGAAAGTGTTGAAATTCGCAAGAAACAAACTGAACTCCATTGTCCGCGACCACGACCCACCCACAAGGCAAGCCTTCACGTGCAAAGACATTCTTCAGAAAATTAATAACCGTAGACGATGTGACTGAAGAAACAGCTTGTACTTTAGGCCCCTTAGAGTAATAATCTATTAAAACAATGAAAAAACGCTGAGTAGTGGGCGCTCTTTCCATTGGTCCAACGATGTCGAGTGCTGGGTTCTCCCAGAATTGCTGAGGAAATTATACAGGCTGCAGCGGAGCAGGTGCTGCTTTTGCGTTTTTGTCGGTAGAATGGCACAGAGTACAATTTTCTACCTTTTACTTGATCTGTTGATACATTTGTGACCAAAAATACTGTTCTCTTATTATACTTGTAGTCCTGGAAATACCTTGATGTGTCTCGTGGGCCAGCTGTATAATATGGTCACGCAACTTCTCAGGGACGACGATCTTTTCCCCTGATACAGGATACCCTGATGATGCGAGAGTTGATCTCGTAAGTTGAAATACGGTCGCAGGTCTGGTAAGCTGACGCTATCCTCCGGCCAGGACGAAATAGCGTAACGAATGACTCGTGGTAGAACGATGCCGTTGGCCGTAGTTTCCTAAAATTCTTCATGGGACATAGGAACCACGACGAGGGAAACGATTTCTTCGTCGAACTGGGTACCGTCCTCCGTGTCGGACAAGGGAAGTCGTAAGAACGCATCGGCGACCAAGTTTTCGGTGCCCTTTTGGTATTCTATAGTAAAGTTATAATTTAACAGCCTTGCTGCCCAACGAGTTATCCACAGCGGACGAACGCCAGAGCCTTTGTCGGACAGGAAGGTGACTAAAGCTTGGTGGTCGGTCCGCATGACGAATGGACGACCCCAGAGGTAGACGTGCCATTTTTCGCACGCCCATAGGTACGCCAGCGCTTCTTTCCCACCTGCAGAATAGCTACGCTCAGCATCAGTGAGCGAGCGCGAGGCAAACGCAGGGGCGGAACTTATTTCCATGCTGTTTGTGAAGGACTGCTCCAAGGCCATAGTTTGAAGCGTCTGTGGAAGCAACGTTGGATTGAACATAGACAAAATTGGCGCGTGCTGCATGCAGGCCTTTACTTCCTGGAAGCTAGCCTCGACCTCTGGAGACCAGACAAAACAAACACTCATACAGAGTAACCTACGAAGAGGTTCCGCGACAGTTGAACAACACGGAATAAATTTACTGTAGTATTTTACGAGTCCGAGAAACGCTTTCAACTTTGACGGTTTAGAAAGACTTGGAAAATTTAGGACAGCTTCTACCTTAGATGAAAGGGGTGCTAAGTCTTTCACGGAAAGATTGCGACCTAAGTAAGACAGTTTCTGGACGTTAAAGACACCCTTTCGGTTACAAGCTTTCGTCACGTTCGCGTTGTGACGATCCAAAAACAATGATATCATGCAAATAAAACCTGACACCCTGACAATCCTTCAAGATTTTAGACATGATGTCTTGAAAAGCCGCGGGCGCTGACGCCAGCCCGAAATAAACGCGCTTAAAGCGGAAAAGTCCCTCATGGGTTACAAAGGCCGTTAAATCTCGACTCACCGAGTTCAGCCAAATCTGATAATATGCCGAAGCCAAGTCTAGCTTAGAAAAATGTGTGGATCCTCGAAGATCCTCATCAATCTGGTAAGGTGGGTACGAGTCGGTGACGACCGCTTGATTAGGTGCACGCAACTCGACACACATACGGATTCCGTCCTTCTTCCTGACGACAACGATGGGTGAAACCCATTCCGATGTGTTTAGCTGGAACGCCGAGGCGTTTCAGCTTTAAAATCTCTTGCAAAGAGCATCACGCAGCGCGATAAGAAGACGACGTAGCCTCGACTGAACTGGTCGGACAGTATGCCGGACCTTGACGGTGTGAGTAACGTTCTGAACCAAACCCAGTTCTGGATCAAACAGGAGCTCGAATTCTCGAAAACCCGGAGGCAGTTGCGATGCATCCCGCACAAGCTGTTTCGGAGCACTTGTACTTGTCGACGACTGGTGCGTCGGTAGCGAAACCTTCGGGTCCCTTTGGGCTCTGGATGGCGATGCACGGAAACAGAACGTGTTGACATCTGGTGAGTCTGAGGGGAAACTAGTGCTAGATGAACATTATGAACATAGTGGCTGACTTGCTTGATGGGAGGAGACGGTGAACGGACATTGCTGGAGAGCACCAGCTGAGCTCACATCTAGTCGGAGTACTCGTCCTCCGTCAGCTGCGTCAACGTAAGAACATTCATGGTCAGCGCCTGACAAGGTCATCTTCAGCTCTCGAACAGCGTCGATCCCAAGCAAGGAACGGCCATTACGCGTGACGGGAAATTCCAGCGGGGTCTACCGATCCTTAGAAATTACTCGTGGCATGAAACATCCATGTATCGGAATAGGGTCGTTCAAGTCATAAACCAGTTGCTTTGTTGGCAGAGAAAGTATAATTCTTCCGGTCTGATTCACACGGTTAAATGTCTGCTCGTTCAATATCGACACATATGAACCCGTATCAATCAAGACGCGTAAAGGCGTCCCATTTACCTTAACATCAGCCAGGAAGGCACTTCGGCGGTTTGGGTCGCCTTCCGGACAAGGACCGTAGTTTTCCCAAATGTAATCGTTCGAAGCATCTCGCAATCCGTTGGTGTGTTGACAACTCCCACCAACGTTGAGCCGCTTCCTCTCGGCGAATGGTTGCCGTAAGGACGTCCGAAGAATTGACCTTGCTCCCGGGATGAAAAGGACACTCGATGTTGGTCGCCAACGAACGTTTGAATGTGCATCAATGCGTTGATCGCAACTTTCGAGTTTGTGCAGGGCCAGGACTCACAGTGGTTACTCCACTACACTTCGGTGTGTACCCCCGCTGCACGCTCATCGCTCTTGTTTGGAGATTATCCCCGAAAAGTGACGCGGCCCCTCTGGTACACGGCCAGACGTTCCGGACTTGCTGGGCGCACCGTCCGGCATATCAAAACGTTGTCCCCTTGTGCTGGCCTAAATTGCCGGCCCCGCGGAACACGGGCCTCTCGGGTTGGTGGTTTGCTTGTGGCATAAGAGTCGCGAACGATGTCTACGTGAATGTGCGTATCGTTAATTGGCACTGTTAGCAACAGGTTTTGTTCGTATGGTTATTGTGCATCGCACCTCGCGAACGGTGTAAGATTTGTAGCTGCTTGTGACGTGCAGACAGTTATCTTTTGTGTCAATGTTTTGTGTTTGCATCATAAGTGATTTTAGCTGTGATGGAAGTTGAATTCTGTTGTCCGAGAAGTGATTCTCTGGCGCTCTCGCCGATTATGTTACATTTTAGTAGAGAGCGATTGGGTTGTCTTGTATAAGAACAATGGTTATCTAATGACTATATATTTCGACAATAGTTTAGCGCTGTTGCATGCCTCGTGAATTGATGATAAGTTTTATTTTTGGGTACATCTTTTAAACATGTGGCGCGCGTGCCGACTTTGATCAGTGTATGCCCAAGAGTTTTAGAATGAAAGACTTCGTTTGTATCTTTTGGCATGCCCACTGAGCTGAAGATTTGGTTTCGTCACGCTGTCTGATATTCAGTGCCGCGATTTGCTATCGTCTTGTTTTTCTGTCTGAAACACTGGGGTGGAAGGAACTTTCAGTTTTGGTGTATTGAGTGTGACTTAGCGACCGTGTGCGTTGTGAGCGGTGGGGCTCTGGGCCCGCTTTTGAACTGCCCTGCCTGGTCGAGCTTCCCGGCAAGCTTCCCGGCGAATGAATCGCGGCAAAAATGCCAAACGAGGCAAGGCCGCGGTCCCCGCGGCCTTGCCTCGTTTGGCACCCTTGCCGCGATCATCAAGCGTGATCGCCATTATCGGCGACACTCAGCTGAGCTACCGTGCGGTATTGGGGTCATCTGCGCAACCTTCACTTCTGACCTTCATGACCTCCGGGCCTTGGTTTGACGGGGGGGGGGGGGGGGGGGGGTCGTGGTCAAAAGCGGCGCAGCGGGTGCATAGGGCACATTGCAGGCCGCCTTGATGTAGTCCTCCCGCTGGCACCGTCGGCATACGCGTCGGAGACCGCGGTAGTCAAAGGTTGCCCGATGGCCGCAGACGCGGAGGAAATTCGGGACAGGCGTCGACTCTTTCATCTTCATGCGTATGTAGCCCGTGCCTGTCCGCAGGGTAGGGTGGTCTTGGTACACTCCAAAGCGGATGTCCAGGACCTTCCCGCCCGTAAGGCTTTGCTCTTGACGTAGACCGGCAAGAAGGACGGGGACGATTGGAACGAGGGTTCCACCGATGCTCAGGGCGCCGGCGTTGACAATGCGGCCCATGGCCGACGACGAGGTGACGGACAATTGGAAGTTGGTTGCTCCCAGGTGTTGCACAGAAAACAATTCGGCGGTGCCAACAATGCCCGTGGCCGCGTCAAAGATGGAGTCCACAGACGCGCCCGGCAGGCAGGAGACATCGAAGGGCAGAGCCTTCGTTGGCTGAGGGGGGGACGCTGGGTGCATGACGCACCTGAAGCAACCCCTGCCAAAGACTACCGGTCCGGGGTTGTAGACGAAATGGACGTAGAACCGTGGACACGTACAATCGGGTAAGAAAATTTTATTTACAAAAGTGGTTCCATGACAGAACAAAACCAAAAACCGAAAACGCGTACAATCTGTCTACATAGCCTGGGAAATCGTCATCTCGGTCCATTAAAACCTTCCAAGCTTCCAGAGGGTCGTTCTAAGCCAGTCGCGCCAAGATCACCATGGAGCATTATCGTACTGGAAGCGTTTTTCTCGAATATAAGCGCCTTTGGCACTGTGTATGCAATGAACTTGTCAATCATGCCCATCTCCACGGATCTCTTGAAATTATATTATTATTCTTGCGTATTTTTAAACAGTGAACTTATTTTTTAGAGCCCCCAAGCACCGACAATGCATGGGGGGGGGGGGGGGGGGGGTAGGGTACGAAGATGTAGGCTTGTTTTGCCGGTGTGCGGATAGCAAAATCTCGGCATTCAAGAAACGTCTCCATCAAGTTACCCGTTGCCAGCGAATTTAGATCGTCTCACCAAGAACGGAGGGGTCAAGGAAAAATAGATAAATTCACGGACCAAAATGGCGAATGGCAACCATACGGAGAGCTTGGTGCTACTTTCCCAAGATTTAGTGACTTTAGGTCCCACTAGTGCCAGCAAGGTCGTGTGAAGCGGAAAAAAAATTCGAAGCGAATATCGTTACAAGGCCCGTTTAAAGATCAACACAGCGTGGATCGCAAAACTTGATGACATACTCCTGGGGATCACTTTGTTGGCATTGTTACCACAGATGCGTCATAAAGTTTTACGAAGGAGAGACTGAAAAGAAATGTCCGCTTATATCATTGGAATTTCCCTGCGACGAAGATACTCTTGGACTGTGGCGTTGCGTTCATGTGTTCTTGGCTCCCAATAGCACCAGTAAGCTATTTTAAAGTGAGAAATGTCCCTACCCAATTCAAGCTGACACTGCAGCCAATGCCACAAGCACGAGAGCTTGAGGTCGCTGCTTTGAAGTGTTATTTTGCAGCCATCCGCACCACCTGCACCTCCGATACATCAGGCGACCCACCTGGCAAAGCTCTAGATCTGCCAGGGGTGTCACCTCACGTATCGGAGGTGCAGGATTGGTGCGGATGACTCGTAGCTTTGGCCTTATATAAGGCGGAAGAATATAGCCTTTCGTTAGTTAGTGCGGACAGCTTTCACATCTCGTATGGATAGCTGTCCATAATGTGGGCTACAGACATTTCGCCATTCTACAAAATTATATGGCTTGTTTTTACAGACAGCCCAGTTCAAAAAGACGTAAAGGTCAAGTGCTTTATTATTTAATGCGAAAAGCTTCCATATTCAAGCAAGCTTAAGTCACATGAAGCTTTTGGGGTAGATTGGTATGAAGAGTTTACAGCTCCGTCATTTAACATATGAACTTGAATAATTTTTCATCCTCAGCCAAAAAGCTCATGTTTTGCAAAAGAAAAAAGCACACAACCTGTACTTCTCATTGCCAGGATTTTGTTTATGTGAGCTCAGCCGTTCCTAGAGATGACAGCTCAACAAATGAACAAATTAAGAAGTTTCGCCACAATACCTTTATTGGAAGAAGACATGCCTTGGCTTTAACTTTGGAGTAAATTTACGTTATAGTTGTCCTTGTGCTGGCCATTTAGATGCCCCTCCATGCTTGTGCTTGCAGTTGTCATTCAATTGAAGACCTCTTCGGTATCTTCATGGTGCATATAAGGGCAGCTTGAAATAAAGAGCAGAATAGGATTTGAAATCAATACACAATCACAACAAATTGTATGTGACATACATGGTTAAAGTAGGCGAGCAACGTGCTTACCAACTAGCCTAGCTCCTACTGTACAAGACATATAAAATAAACCTCCCATAAATTGAACCAAAGTAAACATTTGCATTGATTTGAATACCGAACACAACAAGTGCTTGAGAAATAAATCTAGCCAATTAAAAGTGCACAACTATACAGTGATATTAAGCACATTGGATTGAGCCAGATCTCCCTTAGTGTACACAGTAGACTCGCGGTAATTCAAACTCGGATACTTAATGCTTCTGGGTAAGTCAAAAAATTTTCATAACTTGGGTTGTCCCGCTACTTTTTCAATGTATTCATAAGCCCCTTCACTCGATCAGTGTTTTCGTGCAATTCATACTTTTTGTTCTCGCGGCTCCGTTGAGCACACTTCTTTCTGAGCACCGGTGCACTGCGGAGAAGTAACACCCATAGAGCTTGCTTCCGCTGGTGTTGCTTTTCCGCAGTGCACCACGGCTTGGTAAGAAGCGCGCTCAGCAGAGCTAAAGCAGGGCAGAGGCATATATAGACCGCTTTACTGAAGGAGGGCGAGCGAGAAGAAGGGGAAAGGGCTACCGGCGCTTTTGCCCTTACAAGCTGAAACAGCAGTTATCACGAGAAAACTTGCACACACCTTGCAAGCGTACCCCATGTTCATTGACGGTACAGCGTTAAGTTTGGTGCGCGCTCCATTCACAAAATGTTCCGAGCACGGTTGAGAGGATGGCGTTGAGGAAAAGTCTTTTTGGTTTACGGACGCAACCCGTTGCCGCCGGAGATCGGGGTCATGTGGAAAAAGCCGCACTCACCTTGCCGGGTTCCATGGAAGCTACATAGGTCCTCAGACAGTATTCTATGTTTTTCGTCGTTATTTGTGTACCCTATAACCGAGCAATGGTGCCCCGATGAACGGGGGACTGTCGCCATCCAAGCGCGGGTAGAGCCAGGGCATGCACCAGACGCAGATAGAGGGCTTGACAACCTCTCTTGGCCAACCAGAAGCCGAAAAGAATCTCGCAGCCATGGTAGCAAGAAACAGTTTTAATAAGTGCATAAGTGTTAAATGCAACTCTTCATGGTTATGGTGCACGCAATGTTTCGATTATGGTTATGCAAGAAGATGTAAGAAACGAATGTGTCACTTGATTTCTGTTTAGCTCGAATGGAGCTTGACCGCTTCGACCGCAGATTCCCGGCGCTCGGCGCATGGACTCTGTCAATCGGTCTGTTGGCCGCACATGGTTTTTATATCTTCTGTATCTTTATGTATCTCCCACCGTGATGTCGCATGACCGTGATCAAAACATCATGTGCACCATATTTCCAGTCACCGAGAGTTACTCCGACGCACTTATTAATTTCGTTTCTCGCAACAACCGCCAGGTTATTATGTGCAGCTTCTGGTTGGCCACATTTGCATTTGTGAAAACGCTTTGGGACATGCCCAGCCCACCTTTGGCCAATGGTGCTTTCACATTTGCTTTGTACACATCCCAATGAATGGTAAACTCTCTTTAATAACGTCTCTGAAGCAGAGGACACATGAGCGACAAAAAGGGGTGCCGCGTGGCAGCTTCCACATCAACTTGCGTGGATGCTGTGATGTGGAGGCATGGCTTTACGCCACAGCGTTCACGCAAGTATATTAGACAACTTTTTGCTAGTTGAACAAACTTAATTTTCTTCTGAGATGGCATGTGCTGTCTAAACAGTCCCCGATAAACAACATATTTGAGAGTTGAATAAACTTGTGTCATAAATTTCACTGATGTTTCATGAGTGGCACAGCTGCTTATGATTAGTAGACCAGTATAGAGGAAATCATCACATATCTGTTCTGTGTGTGTAGCCATCCGTATGGCAAATCATAACTTAACTTGCAACATATTTAGATGAACTTTTGATAATTCATGCAAAATGTGTGGCTTCCTGGAGTTTGCATTAATGAGAGTCTACTGTACATCACATTCAAATGAATGGTTTAGCTTCTTGGCTTAATAGAATCTGAACCTTTCTCCACAGGCAGTGCATTAAAAGCAGAATAGTACTACAACGGATTTGCTTTAGTTTCCTGCACTGGCACAGGCCTGTGCAAGTAAGTCAAACTAGCATTAAAGGGAAGCTGATGCACTTTTAAGAAATCTGGGTTAGGAGCGGACTTCCATAGCACTTTGTCCCATAAATTCAGTAGTGGTACTAAACTTGAGAAACTCCATTTATTAAAAAAAAAAACAATATGTGCAGCGATTGAAGTAGGGCATACAGTGAGTCTCTCTTCCACCTGTAATCTGTCCAAAGCGTCGCGACGTCATTGTTGGCACCCCCAAGTCAGCCGATTGGTGAACAAGGGTTATCGGACCCTGCCAATGACGTCACTTTTGCTAGTTTTTCTTCGCACCGTTCTTGCGCTCTGCTTTGTTCGGTGTGCCACAACATGCAGGGCTACGCTGAAATTTTAATGAATGATTATGACGCTCCTACTAACAAGATCAAAAGAAAACTTAAGGCATCATTCTTTAACTGCCCACATTAAAACTTTTTTGTTTATTTTTTAATTTAGGATTTTTTTAGTTTTTCTTTAAACATGGCGCCTACGAAGTACTTCATTACTCTAAAATATTATGCCCGTTTTCACCTCAAGAACCGCAGTAAAACAAGATATCCCACTTTAGTGTTAAATTAGAACGATGAGAGCAAAGTTGTTTCGTAAAAGAGGTGCTCACCTGAAATGCATCTGTGGAATGAGGCATTGACTAGCAATGACTTATTGCTCCCTGTACTGAAGAGCTGGCTCTGTAAAAAGAAATTAATGTTTACCTTCATGCACATATTTTGTACAGTTGGAAGAGATAAAAGATATTGTTAAAAATTAGCAATCCTTCTGATGTGCAAACTTTACTGTTCAAGGCTGCTAGGAGCAGTTTACGATACTAGTGCTCAATCAAAACAATTAGAGAAAAGTTGTTTCTTTGAAGTAAAAACATTATTTAAAATTGGAAGTGACTCTTACCTTCAAAGTGCTATAACGCATGAAAGGCCGTATTTAAGAGGTTTTTTTTTTATTTTGTTCATTTTATTTTAAACTGAATGTGTGTATACGACATATGATGTCAGATCGCGTGACAAATTGTTTTGCCAAATTCAGTGGGGAAGCTGAATTGGTGCATAGGTCACAAGGCATCAATTTTTCCGCTAAATTTAGCGGGAACCTTACTTTGTCGGTAAGTGACATGACGTCAGGTCACGTGAAATAAATTTTTCTGCCAGTTTTAGCAGGGGAACTGAATTAATGCATAGGTCAGATGACATAAATTTTTCTGCTAAATTTAGAGGGGAAACTGAATTGCTGCATAGGTCACGTGACGTCTATTTTTCCGCTAAATATATCGGAGAGCTTAAAATTGTCTGTAGGTCTGTGACATCAATTTTCCTGCTAAATTTAGAAAAGAAACTGAACTTATGTAGAGGTTACGCAAATACAATGTCCCCGCTGAATTTAGCAACAAATGCACCGACGGATGGACAACATTTCGGAATTGGAGGGTAACGTTAAAAAGCACTTCATGGAGCTTTTTAACTCCCCCCCCCCCCCCCCCCCCCCCCTGCCTCCGGTGGGACCTTTGCCTCTGGGCGAGTTTTAGCAATCTGACTGCTCGCTCAGTGACAGGTCGGTTCCGGGACTTCCTTGACAAATGCTCGAAGATCATCCAATGCGGAAAGCACGTGTGCGACAAGGAACCGCACACGTTCACTTTCACGGCGACTGCACACACAAGAACGTCATAAACGCTCGGAACACAAAGGACTGTAAAAGGTAAAACGAATAGGCGAGCACTCACCAATTAGACTCAGATCCACAGCTGGTTCCATGAGCACGCCGGCACCTAGGACACTTCCTTTTTCCAAGTGCGTTCTTCGATGTTTCTTCCGAAAGTCTGAAAGCGCCCGCTCATTTCGATTTTG
>NW_024610060.1:0-124999 GCF_016920785.2 Ixodes scapularis | reverse complement strand
CAAAAATAACGGATGGTTAAATCAAACAAAAACAAGAAATTCAGAACAATAAAATCATTACAGCTGTTTTGCCAGCACGTCGGTCAAATTTCATAATACTGACACATGGAGATAAAAAAGGAACTTCAAGACATTAAGCCATCTTGTAGAAAAGGATAAACTGAACAATTCTGAAAATGTTCAGGTTACAAAATTTCATTCCAAACAAACCAGATTGTAAAAGTCTTGCATCATGCCACATTCATGCCTAGGCTGCATGCAGTTGTATATATGGCATGCAACTAATCTCGCAGAGGTGTTCATGCAGCTTGCTAACAGAAGCGCAATTAAATTTCTTATGCACTTCTTTCTCTGTCAGTACAAGTCTCCAAATCTCTTTTATAAGTAGTGTTTAGAAAAAATTTATAATAATTTGCTTACAAAAAAACAAAGTATAAAAATGACAAATGAACACATTATTGGTGCCTACCTAGTTGCATTTACTAATTGGGTTGAAGGTAAATTATGTATTACTAAGTACCAGTTCACACCATGCATTTTGCTTCAAGAGGCTATTGGCAGCATATACTAATACCATAAAATATGTTCATGCAAGTCTATGCCTATTATTGTAATTAAAATTATGTTGGAAAAATTACATTGGTATACATTAAACCAAATCAAATTTTGACACAGCATTTTGCAAATGTTGGGGTGGATATTTTCTCCATTTCTCATAGGGAGCAGACGCACCTTCTACATAAAACCCTGTAGCATCCGCATTTACTATACACTAAAATGGTCTAAAAGTATAATAAAAAATTTTTTTTAAATTAATCTTTGAACAGAGTTTCTGTGCATCTACAGCCACATACCTACTAGTCACAATTAAATTCAACCGAGTGGAAGTGGGATTTATAAAAAAATTATAATCTTATATTGGAATACATGGTCATGGCTGGGCACGCATGGGAGTGTCCTGTGTCATCTGGCATGTGAGCCTACCGTAAAATACTGAGCAAGTGCCCACCCAAAATTTTGAGATAAATAGAAAAACTGGAGGATAGGCACTTGTTAGGTTCAAGGGCAAAAATGCAGAAAGGGCACATAATGGGATGGGCTTCACTGCTTTGCGGCTGATAAGCAGGAGCGTCCCAATTAGCTATGGCCAGTGACAGGTTAAGAAAGTGAGATAAGCTCCTCCCATCAAGCCCCCCCCCCCCCTCTTTCCTCTTTAGCAGAGCAAACACAGGAGAGGAGGTGAGGATTGAACTGCCTCCTCTCCAACATCCACGCTGCTAAAGTCGAGAAAGTGGACGGATCCGTGGGAGGAGCTTTCACTGCACCCTTGACCCGACACCGACTATAGTTGGGCTCAAAAGTCAGCGGTGGGCACTTGATATGTCCTTTGCTTGGTTTTCAAACATTTCAAAAGTAGCTAATGGATGCTTATTGCGACACATGCAGGGTATTTTTTGGTATGTCTAGCTCTGAAGCATCCTTGTGAAGCGGACTACGAGTACTAGAAAGCAAGAGCTTTGTTACATAAAAAGGCATTTTGGGAAACGGACTGCAAATACTCCACAATGTCAAAGAGCGCCTAGCCTACATGTCTTTCAACACTTTTATGTTCCAATATCAAAGAATGCAACTGTATGTCTTAAAAGGACAGGTTGGACAGATCATTCTAGCTGTATCTGGGCTTCCTGCCCTGAGCAGCACTCTTCAGTAGAATAAAGCTGCAGAAAGGACGGCGACAGTACTGGTCCTGCAGTCCTAAGATGATTGTCAGACATGGATTCCAGGTCACAAAAAGCAAACATACTAACTGGGCAAGAGAGAGCAGCTAACCAATTTTCGAAAACTATTTTGACCCATTTCGTGGCACAAGAAATACTCCGAATTGCAAGATGATACATTAGAGATCTGATGAGTAACAATTTGGACAAAGAAATCCCAGCATCTTAACTTTTTCCTTTCTCGGTAGACAACAATGGTGTAACAGTTTCCCACATGTTTTAAAGGCTGCGGGGCTGATGACAACATATTTCTCCACTAATCTAGCCCGACTGATTACTTGCTCAGACAGAGCAGCATTGGTGGTATCAACATGTGAACACTGTGCTATGTCATCTTCATAAGTAATACTCTTCAAAGTTATGCATGTTTACAGTGGTGTCACATGCCTTTATGCCGCATTGGATCCCTGAAAGGTGCAACTACCTATTTCACCCTTTCACTATTAAAGGTGGTCAGTCTCCTTGAGACTACAAGAAATGAATAAGTATGGTGGCCCTGATGTAGCTACGTGCAACATAATCACCTGGACTACATCAAAGTTTAAAATCAATGGCTACTTCAATTTTAATGGTCCTTCCTACCTGTCTATTACCAATGGGTGTTTGTTAGTGCTGTGCGAATATTTGAAAAGTAGTTTTGAATAACAATCTATTCGTTATTCGCCTCAAGATGAACTGCAATTGTTCTATATTTTTTTTAAAATGTTGATAGCAGCGAGTTAAGTTCTGTTCAGCATGCTTCTTAGCGTGCACGAATACACTGCAGAGAAGCAATACTCGCAGAATTGACCTCCACGGGTGTTGCTTCTCGACAGTGCACTGGTGCTTGGCAAAAGCATACTTGACTAAGTAACCAGCTGCGATCAACACTTGGAAAAGTATGAATATTGCAGTTCTGTGCTTGGGAGAAAAGAACACTCTCAAAGCGGAATAGTGCATGTGCGCACACAGTGTAATTTAAAACAAAGCGAATTTGTGAATGTTGATATCTACATTGCAGCAAAAATTTTCAAAATTAAGCTGCGAGTGTTGTGCATGAGTATATGTTAGGCAGAGATGCTCTGACAACCTGTGTCCGTCATTCGCAATTTCTTTTTTTTTTAGAGCGCAGCTCTTAGGGGCCCGTTCCCGGCTTGAGCGGCGTCGCCGTCGCCGTCGGCGTAACCAAGGTCATCCTAAGGTCACGTGACCCCTCCCAAGGTCATCTCAAGGTCACGTGACCCCACGTGACTCCCAAGGTCACATGACCCCTCGAGGTCACGTGACCCCTCCCAAGGTCATGTGACCCCAAGACCCCACGTGACCCTTTGAAGGTCACGTGACCCCCGAGGTCACGTGGTCTCCTCCCCAAGGTCACGTGACCCCCCTCCCCGAAGTCACGTGACACCCCCCCCCCCCCCCCCCCCCCGAGGTCACGTGACCGCCCCCCCCGGAGCATATTAAAGAATGAGGGGAGGAGGAGGGGTCTACCCTCCCCTCAGTACCCTCCACTCCTCCTCCTCAAGAGCTGCGCTCCAATTCGGCGTTACAGGGATTTGTAAACGGCTTTCACTTTTTTTTTACGGCAAAATTGAGGATTTTTTGCATATAGCAAGATTTGTAAATCCACTCAATGAGGTATAGCTGGGCATCTTTATCGGCGTAATTTTATGCCAAATCAGTCGTTCACTTGCCATCTCAAGGCATCAAATTTTCTGAGGTCACAGTTTATAAGTATAGTTAGATTAAAATTAGCTTATAAAGAAAGAAGTGTAAGCTTGGGAACAACATTTACAAGTTTAGCTGGGTTTGCAATTAAGCATGGTGCAACAGCAGTGAAAGGCTTGGAAAAACTATTCGGTGTTCAACTAAAAATATTCTGCCAAAACCACTATTCGATTCGCCTTGAACTCAAAATCTACTATTTGCACAAGACTATAGTCGCTGACAGGTCAAGAACGAAATAAAAGCTCCTCCCACCCCTTCCCATTTCAGCGGAGCGAACAGTGAAGAGGAGGTCGCTTCCTCTCCCACGTTCGCTCTACTAAAGTGGAAGGAGGTGGGAGGAGCTTCCACTTCGTTCTTGACCTGTCACCGACTATAGTGTCTGTAAACAAACAAGCTTGCTACCATCACTATACTTCGTTTCACCTTACGATGAATGGCAGTGGATGCTACAAGCCACTGGAGCCAATCCAATGCTGTGCGAGTGCCACATTACCTTTGGGAGCAACGCAGTGACACACGGGGCACATAGTCATGTGACAAATTAACAGCGCTGAATTGGTTGAGGTGTTTCAGAATGTCCGCTGTGGGCCATTGTAAGGCAATACAGAGTATATCGGCAGACCCTGCACACTTATGGTTTTCTTCTTTTGTGGAATATAACGCTCGAAATGCAAACCTGCTCTCACAAACACACTGCAGTTACTCGTACCTTGAACAAATATTGTCTTTCACGGTGACTGTGTGCTGGAAACTTGCAAATAAACACACTATCTGAGGTTTGCTGCAACAGATAATACAGTGACGCCCTTGTGCTATCAATTCCAGCTGCATATGGTGAATAGTAGTAATAAAGGCACGCGGTCAAAAAAGATACTACAAACAAAGTATAACTGCGTCTAGAGTAAATCGTTCCTAGCACCGAGGCAGCGGTATGCTCAGAACGTAACTAGAACAACTGGTTCGACTACAAGTGGAGGTGACAATGCATCTACAGGGACGACCAAGGTATTACACATGTTAGGGTCGCCCGGAATGCACAGCCTAAGAGTACAAGTGCAATGCCATTACTAGTGCAGTCAAGAGGTGCACAAGCTTAGGACCGTTTATATACCATCAGATCAGAAGGCAAGTAGTGTCACTTTGTGAAGGGCAAGTAGAGAGGAGGAAATAATTGGAAGTTTAAAGCATCTGCAAGGAAACAAGTTTCGTTCGTCACAGAAAGCTTAGCAGAGGTTGTCTTCAACGGGTCACAAACAACAAAAAGCAGAACAAAATGCCTCTTCTTAAGAAAAAGGCAGAACACAGGGCTGCATGCAAGTTTTGGAACCACAAAATGAAGCTGCTTGTTTACAAAAAAAAGAAAAAGATGATTCAATTGATTTCCTTTTTTTTTTTGTCCCTATTTGGCACTAGACAAAAGGAGGGCATCTGGCAGCAAGGCATATAGCAAAGAACTGATTGCGTTTAGAAAATCCAGGCAACAGTTAGGGGTCGAGTTTGATAACAAAATGATTTCAGTAAAATGGGGGCGCATGTTTAAATAATTAAGGGAGGCCACTGATAACCACGAAAGAAAAAAAGCATTGAGCCCCATTTGGCGATACACCTACATAAAATAAAGACCGTCCGGCGGTATAAAATGACCCCAATGTTGCGTTAAACCTTTTCATCTGCAGTCTGTCTCAAGTTCCCCCATCACATGTGGCTAAACCTCATTCATAGCACAAAAATAAAAATAAATAATTCAAACAAAAATGAACACGACATTACCTTTGGCCTGGACATCAACCAACAAATGCATGCTCCAACAATGCAATAAAAAACAAACAGACCTACGTGTTGTAAGAACTCACAAAAAAAAATGGTAACACGTCGGTCGTTAGTTTACTGAACTGCATTTTTTTTTCATGTTCCCAGTTACAATGAGACGGGCAGCGAAAAAAGCAGCAGTCACACAAACAGAAGCTGAGGAGAACCCAGGCGGTTTGAAAGCCAAACGAAAACAGAATGCATACATACACATCTCAATGCCCTCCAATAAGCTGCAATATCCACTGCAGGTCTGTTCCACGGATGGAAAATGGACACATTGGAGGAGAGGTTCAGGGGAAAGCCATAATAAGACATTGCAGGGGCTTGGAGAGGGGCCAGGCACTCGCAGCAGCACACTTGACGGCAAAGCTACGTGCAGTCACTCTGCCTGCCCGTTTCCTCAAAACGCTCTCGAAGGGGCTCTCGTTTCCGGCGTCTGCACTCCCGGCGTCACATAACAGCGAAGATGTGTCTGTCTGGTATGCTCCCAGCTTGCACGCTCAGCTGAAACATGTGCTTCGCTTCACACAGTGTTGTGCAAACTAACCTTATGAGTGCCAGGCCAGAGAAAGGTGACCTCATTAAACACAGCTGACAGAGATAAGATAGCACTGGCTTCGTCCCTTGACGAGGGGGCAGTATGGGACTACAGGAGAACATGCTTGGCTTGCTCATGCATTTTCGCAGTGTTTTCTTCTTTTTTTTTTCTTTGTTTTCTCCGCTAAGGAACTTAAAGTGGGTGGGTTGTGACACTCGAGTCCTACAAGAGTTAATAAAAAAAAAATTAAAAAATGATTTTACCGGATAACAATGTTAATCTGTCAAAAATTTGCTTGCGTTGGGAACCTAAACTACAACAAAGGCTACTAGCAGCTACAAGACATGCGGGGATGATAGGTTGCGAGGAAGTTCACTCTCAACCACAACGTAATTTCAGCAGCCTTCATTTTACTTTTTCTCCTTCTTCTGTAGTTGCTAGTCTAAGGTCATATAGGTGGAAAACCTGGCGAGAAATACCTTTTCGATCTTGCTTCTGTTAAAGTAACAGCCATCATCGCCGATATAAAATAATGGTTGACTGGTCAGGCCCAAGTACCCTTGTTCCAGTTCATTATAGGACATGGTCAGTCATCGCCTACAACGTGGAAACAAAAGTGAAAGTTACACTGACGCTCGCACTCTACGACGGGCGTCATGAAAGTCGATCGTTCACAAAAAGACGAATGTGAGCGTCACACAATACCTCTTTTAATCCAGCCACTTAGCGTAACGCCGGCACACCTTCCGAGTGGCTTTCAAGTGTTGTTGCATATCGCGATTCTTCGAGGTGTTTATGAGTGATGCGATCACAGTTCCTTGGTGCTTAAGCAGTTTGTTCTTCAACGATGACGAGGTTTGCTATCTGCTGTAAGCTTCCTTTCTGTGCTGTATGTAACCGTAGGAGGAATGGAAAAGGAGAGTGGGGGACAACCAAGCGTTACCAATTCAGATAAAATAGAAACTCATTCCAAACGTCCCGGTAATGTTACACGCAAAGCTACAAACAAAAGAGCACTAGGTTACAGTCTTCAACGTCAAATACGAAAGAAAAACATCGCGGAAGGGACCCTACTTGTCTACAAAACACCACCAATACCGCATTGCGCAAACACGAAAAGTGACCCTCAAAAGGCAGCGTTGCCAGATCATACGGGGAAAATGGCTAAAGGTTACAAAATCTTAAGAAAGGTGCTAAAAGTGTCTAAATTTCGTCATATCGCTTTGGAATATATTTTAGAGGTATTTTCTACTCCCAAAGAGTTAACTAAACTGATTTACAGGTTTTAAATTCACGACTTTCGGAAGAACTGGTGCCCCCTGCCGGAGACTTGGTTCGAAGGCGCCGAAATCAAAGAGGGATTCGAATAGCGCGTTTGCTTGTTCTTGGGGACGAAAAATAATCCACAAGGGGCAACAAAAGCGATGTTTCTGGAACTCACTCTAGAATGGAGCAAACCAGAGATTAACCCCTTTCTACGTCATAACATGGCGTCTCTTCCCAGTCCAAACAAACCGTTTCAGCTTCGGTCCAGACGCAGCCAAAGCTACAAGCGCGAGCTCCGGGCTTTCAGCATCCCTGCCAAGCACGCGCGCTCGTGCAGTGTAAGCACTGTTCTGGGCCGCATGCTCGCGCTTGTAGCATCAACTGCGTCTGGACCGAAGCTGAAACGAAGTATAGGGGCGTTGCTATGGGCTAATACATGGAAACTCCACATGAGGCTAGATTTTTGCTTACAAGTAATGAACAATTCGTCTGGGCCCGCATCGCAACGGTGCAGTGCGGTTCGTGATACACGGAAGGCTAACGTCTTGATATCTATTTATGAAGATGTTCTTGTCGTCTCAGCGTCGTATTGCAACGATGAAAGCCATTTCTGAAGTATTACACTTCGCTTTGCTTTGGTAGCAGACGACACGATAGATTTGCTGGCCTCTGTTGCAGCGGCCAGCAAATTACAGATCGAACCCGCGATGCGAGTGCAATCTGTAATAAAGTCACCTTATGTTTTTTTATCCAGTTCTTTCGCGCTTTGGGGTCTTGCGGAAATCTGAAGAAACTGCAAGAATCTTTCTCCACGCGATGGTTACAACCAGGTACGAAGCACCCTCCCATAGTGCGAGTTCGCAAACAAAATTTGGGATCTCAACCGATCGCCTGAAGTGCTTTTCTCGTGGGTTCAACGCGATCTTTTAGCAGACGATCATCTCGATCGACGCCCGGACTTTCGATAAACCATTGCATCGCACCCCACTATGAATTCCTATAAGTGCCTGAAACTCATCATATTTCAAACAAATGCAATATCAGAATATCGTCTTTATTCACACGATTCAGACGCCGGCGCCGTCTTGGCCGGTGGGCGTGTGACAGGACGGCATGCTACATGCATTTGTCGTCTGCTGCAGGCAACTTGAGAACCGGAAGTTACAGTCGTCAGAAACAAGCGATTACAGGTGTAGGACGCCGATCTCACTACCCCTCCGCTCCGACTACGGTAGTGGTTTTGGCGTACGCCAAAATCAATACCGTAGTCATTTCGGCGTACGCCATAGTCAACACCGTAGTCTTTTTCGCATACCCCAAACACACTACCCATACGCCAAATTCAATACCTTGAATAACGTCGGCTGAGCAGGGGTTGAGTAAAGCCCCTCGATGTGTTTGTGTCTGTCTAGCAAGTAGCGTCAAATGCGCGAGTACACGAGACCCACGTCTCGAGCAGCCCTTGGAAGCGAATGGCGGCGCAGCACTGAAATGAGCGGCCCTAGGAAGCGAATGGCGGCGGAGCACCCGCTCGTGGCACGTGTCTCGCGCGCTTCCCCAACAATGGTTGGCGGTACTTGTAAAAAACGCCTTTATCAAACGAGCGTTTCGCCGCAGTAAGGTTGCAACGCCTATTGGCTGAGAGAAAAAAGCAAAAACAAGCAAAACAACACAAATCGGAAGTGACGAAAGTTTTTGTTTTGTTTGTTTTTGCTTGTTTCAATTTTATTTTTTGTTTTTACTTTTTGTTTTTCCAAGTGTTAGTTGGGTGCTCTTTGGAGCGGTCGCGTCGGTTCCAACGGTCTTTCTTGTATTATACGTTGTCGTGTTATGTGCCGCCGTATTGCCGAGTGGAGTTGGTCGTGATATTCAATGCTTGGGAACGAATCGGCAGTAAAGTTCACAGCGCATTCATGCAAGCTAGCAGGCCCCGTCTCGCCACATGGAGGCCCGTGGGACGCTTGTTCGGAACGTAAAAGGTGAGTGGAATTTACCTACTCTGGTGGCGTTCGATCGTCGATGCGACACCTCAGTGGTGGAATTTGATAGCGCTTGGCTACCTCACGTAGCGTCGGGGACAAAGAAGATAGTAGAGATAATCAACGGGAGTGACATGTGGCTCCCGGGTGCCGCCTGCGCCGCATTTGCATTCAGTAATCGCACTTAAAGAAGGACCAAGCGCGTTGGGAATGTCGGCTTTTGACGAGCTCGTGCAGTCACAAAAGCGTTCTGTCGAAAGACCGGATTTACAAACAGGTCAGGCTTCGCCAATGGCACTCCCGGCGCGTCGAATTTGTGGCGGGTAATAATGTTACTGTTCATCCTGGTAGGCCTGCGATGGTGTTTTCTGCACAAATGCTGTATTCTGCCTCGTGGTACATTCACACCTGCAGCAGAACTGCTAAGCGATTCTGCTACAGGTTAATCGCGAAGAGTTGTGCTCTTCCATAATGTGCATGTTAAAGTAACAACAAATAGGTGCCTCTCTGTTCTACTTCTTCTTTGGTATTCAACTGGTTGTATTTTCTACTACATTTTGTTCAGACAGCCACTGCGAGACAGGCATTATACTATACTATCCAAAATAATGCTTGAGCATGAGACGAGGTAACAGAAATACTTCTATATGTGCCTGCTTTTTGTGTTTTTGCAAGACAAGGTTTTATGTGCCTGCTTTTTATGTTTTTGCAATTCACTGGCTAGACCACTCTTCTCATGGTTATTGTTTTGTTGGGTGCAAAATTTTCCACCCCAGGTGTCTGATGCTTGCGGCTGATGGCTTCTACCTACGTGCATCAAACAGCGGGCCTGCACCTTCGCCGAGACAGCAGTAAAACAGTTCTGGGTAACTGCAGCGACTGGGTCACCGATGCCGTTCCACTTCCTGCACTGCACTCCGCGTGGGTCAAAGGGCCAGCGCATGCCTTTTATCGGTTGTCGCCAGCCATAGTGAGTATGGCTTGGAGTCACGTCATGCGAGTGAAATGCTTGTCACCCGAGTGACGTCAGTGGGGGGGGTTGCCGCCGCCGCCGTTGGTGGGGCTATGATGGTGGTCTGCGATCACAGACCACCAAGCACCATTGCACTGTTCCTGGATGAACTGGCCGCTCTTGAGGAAGAACAGGGTGCTTTGGGAAGAGCTATGGCGTTCGCTTTTTCACTAGCTCCAGCTGTCGCCACAGACATTTTGTCGAAAGGAGCAACATCTATGAATGAGTAGACGGCGCTGAATGGCCGCAAGGGGCCTCGCTTCTGATCGAGGGGGTCAAGATAGTTCTGTTTCAACAGAGGTACCTCTTGGGGTATTGTACAACACAGGAAATAAAGGGCCCGAAAGTTTTCTACCTCGACGAGGTGTGGGTTATGGCAGGACCAATTTTCTCAAAGGTGCGAGTAGACACAAATGCGGCTTTGTTCCGTGGACACCTTCATGTTTGGTGGCACGAGGCAGTCATTGCTTAACCCTGCTTAAAGATCAACGACTGGACTGGTCAAGGGTGGCATGCCTGAGAGTGGGACAGTAGACGGCTGTTATATACCAACTTTAGACTTCATTCACCCCTTAACTGACAGGGCACTGAAGGCTACATGCTCGGTGAACCAGCCGATTGTCAGTCTTGCATCACTTATCACGCCCCTTTCTCATGCAGATGTGCAGGTCGGACATGAGGCAATAATAGCTTGGCCCACCAACCACATGGCTTCTACCGCCCTGTCAGCGTAGGGGTGAATGGAGCGTAGGGGCGGCAGAGTTGGTGGGGTCTGCTGAGTGCTTCTGGCATAGCAGTTCGGCAGTGGCGAGTTACTAGAGCACAAAATGCAATACCGCACTTTACTCTGAATGTTGCGAGCCATCGGAGCCAATCCAGTGCCGAAGGTGCGTCACGTGGCCTGTCCGTTGGGCACAACGGCACGTCGAGCACAGTGTCATCTAACTGCGACAAAGAGTTGGATTGGCTCCGGTGGCTCGTATCGTCGGCTGCGGTACAACACAAGGTGAAACGGAGTAGAATGTGATGGCGTGTCGCATCACAGAAGGTGAGCAAAGTAAACAGATAAAAGTTTGATTTTTAGGGTGCCTTTAGAGCGCATCACAGGCGCCCCAGGATGGGCGAGGAAAAACCTCCTCGCCCATCGATATATTGACGGGGGACCGGGGGTAGAAGGGCCTCTGGGGACTGGGCGGTGCCGAGAACAGGCAAGTGTGTGCGACCGGATTTCGGGTAATCGTGGGAGACAAGGCCTGGGGGCCCTCTTTGTGTTTAGCTTTGGCACGTGCGAATATCGGTGTAATGTCGCATGTCTTTGCAGTTTAGACTGAGTGTTTTTGAGCGTTGTGTTTTCGGAACAAATAAAAGGGAGCGGAATTCCCGCTCCCGTGAAAGAACCAGGCTGGACTCTGGTTGTTTGACGGACCACATGGGATCTGGCGTATCGGCGGCAGTGTGCGATTTCCTACGATGTGTCCTTTAAGTTTCATATATTTTGGTCTTGCATTTTAACCACTATTGTATAACTTGTTCACACCATTGTTTAACATGTTTGTTTCCTATGGTTGCATTTACAATTGCACTGTGTAGTGCCCCTGGCTCCGAGGGTAAAATAAAGGAATAGAAACAAACCGATTCTGTAAGCTGCCAAGTTCAATTACAATCTTCTCTTTCTGGATATGTACTGTATAGACTGAGCACCGGGCCTGGACAAGCGTAAGTCCGTTGCCACAGACTAAATGCCAGCAGAGCTGCCGAGCCTCGCTTGTGTTTGGTCCCATGGTGGTGCACAGTAGAGCACTGTGTGGGCCTACTTTTTGAGGCCAATCCCGGGCCTCCTGGCAACCCGTTCTGTTCGTCCTGACAACAAAGTGCGCTTAGTCAGCATACAAAGACCACTGTTACACTTGTTTGAACAAGATTGCAGCTTTAGCGGGCTGCTCGACTGCCATGTTGTGGCAGCATTTTTTGAAAACGAGTTTCTTGCGTAGGCTGCACTCAATTAAAAGGCTAGGAGGCATATTGAATCACATTTGTCCAATCTGTCTGCCAGAATGTGTGAAAGTAGAACAGATAGCACATAGCTCTTGGTAGAGCAACTCAACCTTGACAAAGGTTTACGGTAGGCCTGCACAGTGGTTTAGATAGAACACATCTAATTTCACTCTCCTTTATCACAGTGTGGAGCTAAAAACTAGTGTGCCCTACCAGCTGGTGGTGGTGTGGTGGTCGGTACTTTGCTTGCAGGACTTAACCGAGAAAAAGTTTTCGCCTTTCGCCAAGTTTCACTGAGGCACAGTATAGTTTGCTGCCTGATGCGATCGTAGAGCATGTATCCACCACTTAGAGCTACATGAGACTGGTTCGATCAAAATGAGAATTATATATTGTCCTTTCAGAAATACAAAGTAGTAAACTTTATAACTTGCCATATAATTCTTTTCTTCTTTTAAGCTTTCTTTTTGTGCAAACAACACCAACAGCTGGCATTGAATTAAAGTATGCCTAAAATCGGCAAGCCTTTGAACAACTCTATCGCATGGCCGCAAAGCAAGAAGAAAAAAAACAGCATATCGTCTGCTTTTTTTCCCTGCTCTCGCTTCGGACCACTGGTACGCCGATAGAGCAAATAGTCGTAACCTGTTATAGAATAAGGTGCATAAGTTGTGCACATAATGATGGCATGCAGTTAGGTAATAAAAATAAGTGTCTGACGACACTTCACAAAGCAGAACAAAAAATTGCAATAAAATGCGGCAAAGAAAACAACAAAAAACAATATGCCTTTGCCTAGGAGCGGAGGGGAGAGACAATTTGAAGCCACTTTATGACGCTGTGTCATGTGATTCCAAAATGGCAGTGCCTATGCAACGGTGGGTGAAAAGATCTAGAATTTTAGAAATAAATTGGAGGGATGGCATGAAACCATTGGTAGCGGTCTGCTCTGCTGGCTCGTATGCGACGGGGGTTCACCATCACTCTGATGCAATCACTGTACCAAAGTGCTTGCCCTATTGTGCTGCACTCTACTTCATCAAAATAGAGAATTTGCACCACCAATGTGTTGAAAAATATATTTCCTCAATGCTCAAACTATTTGTTAAGGCTTCGTTATATGCCACTGTCTTATAGCAGATAGTTTTCAACTTTTGATTATTGCTTGATTTACTGTAGGTATGAAAACTTTTAGGAAACTGCAGCAGCTGACCACATGGTCACCCCCTGGCCAAAGCGAGGGGTGTCCTGCAGCCTGTTTGGAAGCCTAGCTTGTAGCCCAAGCTACTCTTGCATTAGTAGCAGACTGCATTTGGAAGACAGTGTGGCTGTAGCTAGCTTCAGTTGCTGCATTGGAATGTGCATCTATTGACATGCTTTCGCTCTGCGTAGATTGTTGAGGCTTGCAAGATGCCAAAGCACTGCCAAATGTAGGAAGCTCCTCCCTGCCATTCTCGTCTTACATTTGGTCCTCGAGGCACACTCAAGTTGGTACAAAAACATGTGATGGTCTACTGAACACCCAGACACGATTCAAGCGATATGTTAGATATCGTCGTTAACGGAATGCGAATGGCTGGGAGTGTCTTACAAATGTCCGGCCTCTATGCATTGCCGAAGGTAGGAAGCTCGTGCTGGAGGCAGGGAACTGAGGTTTCTCCCAGTGTCCTCACCTCGTGAGCGACTTTTAAAAGTGGCAATGCTACACCATGCAATAAAGGTTTTTACGAAACCAATTTGTGGTTGATCTTATCAAAAGCATGTTATAAATCAAATTATATGAACTTGCTTCAGTCAAGAAATGGTGCTGTGTATTCAAATTTACATAAAATAGCTTTTCCTGAGCAACCTTCGAAAAAAAAATTGCATTGAATAGTGCCGCTTTTTAACTGGAGTAAAAAGACCCATGTCTGTATATAACTATCTAGACACTTTCAAACGAACATACAGTAAGGAAACGAGGCAATGAATCTCTACCCTATACATGTCACCAGCGTCCTTTACTTGTACTACGAGACCTCTTCCAGCACAATGGAAGATCATGATTTCTCGGAGATGAAATGCATGCTTGAATAAAGGGGCAAACAAATCGGCCGCCCTTAACAATGAAACAAGATATAAAATCTGCACACACAGAACAGCCTGGTTTTAATTTCTTTATTGCTTATAACATTTTGGTGTCAACTGGATTGATTGCTGCAATGCTATTAGTCGATATTGGTGAAAAAAAAAAGATGTGCTTGCATTGACCAAAGTGTGAACATTGTAAAAACATTTTTCAGCAAACACAGATCTCCAACAATATCCGGTCCCGCTGGGCAATGGTAGCAATACATGTACAAACATTCTCACATCTAGGTCAGTTGACAAGCTTCTGAAAACGCCAGACGCCTTTTTGCGGTGCGTCTGCTCAGTGGCGCCTGCCACACTATCAGCCCGCTCTATGGACAGATCCGGTGGAATGTTCGATGCACATTACCTGCAGTGAAAAGTGATTTTATTGTGGTTCTTATAGGCTCTTAGGCACCTGTTTCCGCATTTAGCGGTGTCGCCGTCTATGTAACTACCTCGCTAAATTTAGCGGGAAATTGAATTGGTGTCGAGGTCATGTGACGTCAATTTTCCCGCTAAATCTAGCGGAGAAACTGAATTTGTTCATGGGTGTTAGTCATCTGACATCATTTTCCCCACTAAATTTGTGTTGGGTCACATTTCCCCGCCAAATTTAGCGGGGAAACTTAACCCGCTAAATTGGGCAGGAAATATAGCTAACATTTTCTGCTAAATTGGAGGGAAAGGAGATGTAAACCCTCCCCTCCTCGTCAAGTGCTGTGTTCTCCTTTCGCATTACAGAGAATTGTAAATGTCTCATTTTTTTTAACGCTGCTCTTCCGTGGAACTTCTCAACCAATAGATCTGAGAACATTGGCGTGTACCGCCTGAGCGGAGGCATCTGTTTTCCCAAGCACCGGTTTTGAAACCCCCCTTTTCTTGAATCCTTTCAAGAAGACGCTCAGTTAAAGGGCAACTCCACTCCATACTTTCGAGTTTGGGATTACGACTGTTTTTAATGCAGTCAGCAACCCTGAATTGCAAGGTGTAATTTTTTTCTCGTTATTGTGCGTAGTTTTAAAGATATCAACACCTGAAAGTTTTGTTTGGGGCGCGGCCAACAAAACCGAAACTAGCCGCTAGAGGCCCCGGCAACACTGGAAATCAGCCGCTATGTGAACGTGACGTCACGATCGTTCTCAATCAACGAGTACACAGGCCGAGCGGCACCTACCTCTGTTGCGCTAGCCGTCTAAGGATAGGAAGTAAGCTGATTTTGTTTTAATTCTGTGTACGTTGTAGTTATCCAGCATATGTAGCAAGAGTTAGTGCATATACCCAAAAGCTAGCGACTAGAAAACCCGTGAACTCGTACGGTGCCGTACTCGGCGGCTTTTGCCGTGTGTGCGGTCTTGCATACTCGTCGCTAGGCCTAAATTGTCATCAGGGCTCCGTGGATGGAGCGGCGTTGGTCTACGCTGCGCTGCCAGTGACGTACAGTACTGGAGGCCCCCTCGCTTTCGCGTGGCGGGTCAGTTCGAGACACGAAGCCTCAAAGCCCGAACACACGTGTGCTGGGCTGTACGCGTCTATATTTTCTTTTTTTTCCTCAGGCGCGTAAAAGCCGGAGTCCAAAGTCCACTTGCCGAACAGCGTTCACCCACACCTTCTCCAATTTCCGGTCCGTTGGAAACTTGTGAAAAAGCACCTCCGTGCTGCGCAGCGGGTTGTTTGAGCATCCCACAGCGCTGCAAGTTGCACTCGGCATCTTTCGAGGAACAGCTGGGCAGTCTTGGGCGCACCGAGTTGCTCGCTAAAACGAGTCTTGGAGTTCTCGCAAGCAAATAAACAAAAGGCTATACCGAAGCTACATGGGCTACAGATAAAAGCAACAGCTAAACACGCCAATCACAAGCCAAAGTAGCGGTGGTAGCAGCTCAGAGAAGCGCACTCCGCGGAACGCCTGGACCGGAGAAAAAAAAGAATGATACTGACGTCACGGCCCAATGTTGCTTAAGCGATCGGCCGCCCGCTAAGGAGCAGCGGCTCGCGTTGGGTCGCATATTTATCATCAGCATTAGTTGAGAATGCGGCGTCCCACGGACGTAATATTTTGGCTGGGGTCGTATTTTGTGTCACTACAGCGATACCAGTAATTTATTTCATTTTGAGTTTTGGCCGGAGTTGCCCTTTAAGAGAAAATGGTGACAAACAACCTTTTAGAAAATTTGTTTTTAGAAATACGCAATCCACTGAACTTGGCTGCATGCTCTAGCATTTGCTTGTTTCGCCTTCGCCAATGACAAAGCCGAGCCGGTCAGTCAGCAAGTCGGTCGCTTGGGCGGCCAGCATTTCAGAGTATGATAGACAAGTTTTCGTGCAAGTCACAACCCTGCTGTTTTCACAATAATAATTTTACGTTCTGCCTGGTTTAGGGCCTAACAAAGAGGAGTGGGTGCTCAAAGTATAGGTCAACAAGCCTCACTGAATCGTGCGGTAGCCTTTAGCGTCTTTCAGATTTGCTTACAACAATCGAATGGATTCACTAAACGGTGCTCCTCTACAACTGCTTGTTGTAGGTGCAGTACATTCTTTTAGCATAAAATAAAGGCACACAGCTAAAGCACCTCAGTAATGCCTAGCAGGTAGCGAAACAAATTTCTCTAACAAAGCGTGCGTGGTTACCGAGACATCACGTTATTCAGAGTGCAGATGCAGAGTATAACCACTGTACAGCTTTGTCTCCGTATTTGCATTATCTTCCAAGGTATTGTCCAGGTACAGGCGGCACTGCCGAGCAGACAAGCAAATAA
Source organism: Ixodes scapularis (assembly GCF_016920785.2). Lineage (NCBI taxonomy): Eukaryota > Metazoa > Arthropoda > Arachnida > Ixodida > Ixodidae > Ixodes > Ixodes scapularis. The sequence continues at coordinate 108,047 of NW_024610060.1, read as the reverse complement.
ATAAATATTTAACTACCAGCACCATTACCGTCTTGCTTCGGCAAAACAAAAGCGGTTCTTGCAATTGCGCAACATAAAAAGAATAGTGCAGGTAGAGCTGCATGGTACCTACGTTTCTGGATATTTGCTAGCAAAATAGCAGGTATTGAAAAGAGGAAAATTAACCAGAAAGTGTGATGGGTTTGGGAAGGAAAGAAACGTAGACAAAAGGCAAGCAGTTCAGAGGAGACGACCCACCGAGCTCGAGCTAACGCTGTACGAAGAACAATCTGAACCTGAAATACTACTTCCTGTATAAACATAAGATACCCACGATATTACACGATAAATAGCCACCAAAATTAACGTACCAATTAGGCAGTGCTGTTCGTAAGTCGCGTAAATCGCCGAAGTCACAGAACGTTCACGAAACAAAACGGCCATCTTGGAAAAATCAAAATAGTGATGGTGATAGCGATGAGTCTTCTGTAAAAACTTCGAGGACAAATGTAATCACTTTTTTTCGTATTCTTGCTTTAATTAATGTAAGGAACACATATTCATCTTAGCAGAAACTAAAATCATGGCAACAAAATAGCCTAAAGTTTGAACATTTAGTTGTGCCGAAATACACTTGGTAATGTCTATAAACCTTGTTTCAGTAATTAAATGCAAACAGAACACAGACTTGGAAACCCTTGCTGATAGCCTTTCCTTGCAAGTGTGAATGGTCAAAAGCCGATGCAATGATAGGCTGAAATACTTAGGGGATAGCATGCTTAAAGTGGCCAGAAATATTAAACGGGGTATATCTATCGTCTTTCCATCAAACGTTTCGGAGCTTAATCTTCTCAATAATTACCTTCTCTCATGTTTCGCAGTAATCCGTGGCATGGATTCACCACACTATTTCTGTCAAGTGTGGCAAGAGGTATGCACCACCATCAGAAAAAAATATGACAATTTATTTAATTACGACAGGAAGCCACGAAAGGTGAAGATGGCAAGACCCGATCCACCAAAAAGGAGTGGGCCTAAGAGTGCAGTCTTGGTCCATGATTCACGACTGTAACCTATGACGAATGCAGAGAACAAAGGAGTCCATCAGGTCAACAGGAACCAATATCTGACCCAAACATGCAGGGCAATGCAGAGCAGGGGCAAATTTATGGGTCAGCCTGGGGGGGAAGGGAGATGATATCATGGGCAAAATGTTGCCCAGATCTGTTTTGTTAACCTAATATTTGTTATGTCACTAAACACCGTTACTAAAACGCTCAGTTGGAAAACTCACTCTTGGAACCTGGACCGCTGGCGTTCACCGAGACGAAACTAAATACGATAACAGCGCCACCCTTTTGCGACGAATTAAGACATGCAAGTTGTTTTATTTAGCTAATGCAAAATGGCCCTGCGAGATGGCGCCACGTAGAGTTCCTGTATAGGCTCTTTACAGGAGCCATAGTTGCATGACTGTTTTCCACGTACCGCCGCACCGCTACTCACCGAGATGCGATCATGTGAAGAGCAGACTCAAATGCCGTGCACGAAAGTACACATTGCACGCATCCTGGCATACGTTGAGCGCACCGTGCTGCCATTCGCCGAATTCAGTCACATCAGGAGCAGGCTCCATATGCCGTGAAGGAAAGACGGCGCTACGGGGATGAACACGCAACTCCGGCTCCCGTAGGGAGCCTATACAGGAACTTTAGTGCCACTGACTCTTCTGCGACTCGACGGAACCACTAAGTGTAGCCGTGATCAGAGCAAACGCAAGAAATTTGAAGGCTAGGCACGCCTTGCGGAACAAAAGGATGCCCACACAACGCTTTCTCTGAAGTGTGCTCCTTCTGTACGAACAGCCCAAGTTAATTTTAGGGTTAGAATATTGTTTGCCAGTTTCACGCTATTTTGGATGGGTGCGAACTTGGTGGCGGGCTCAGTCTCGTCGTAAAGCGGTACTCGGTCTTGTTGACTGATATTGCCGTTTCATTTGACACTGCGATGTGCAACACTCTCGAAGCTAGCTAGCTGTAGGGCACGTTTCATTCTTGATTATCGCCGCTTGTCCAGAAATCTCTGTGACACTTGTTAAAAATGCAAGCTATTACCCTCGAGAATCCAGACATAATTTTTAAAAAGTGCAGGACTGTGGAGAGGCAGCGCAACTTGCTTTGATCAGAATCGTGGTGCAATCAACAAGAGTTTGTTTGACTCCTCGTCAAGTGACGGTATAGTGACTCGTGCCCCTGAACGCTTGGATGCCCTCAAGCACCGACGTCCTGGACACATTCTGTCGAAGAACTTTTGCAAGTGTAATCCTAGGGCTACCTTTGCTGCTTGTAGTGCTACTAGAGTTGGAATGAAATTCCATGTCCAGCATTGAGTCTCTGCCATGGTGTTTGCCAAGCTGAAAAACTGTGCTTCTGTGTTAGCAGCCAGTCAAACAACTGTGCCAAAAACAGCCCGTCGTTGAGAAAAGGGTGAAACTTCCTCATTTTGAATGTGATTCAGCTGTATGAGCGAGAGTTCCCGCCAGAGTCACGGACCTCCACCAATAGCTTTATTCCCCTCAAACTTTTTACTGAAAAAGGTGTAGACCTATATTTAGGATCTGGAACAGTTTGATTTGGTCCTCGGTCGTGCAGTCACTCAAGTCCGGAAATATAGGGACTACAAATGTCGGGATGGGCAGGTCTTTGGGCTCTTAAAGGGGCCCTCCGGAGCGTTCTGCGATGGTCTGTTTATGGTGGTAACTCAATCTACAGGCCCTAAGGATCCTAAAAATCATAAAATTACGGTCATGCGTGGCGGATTTCCCTATTAAAGTAGCTATCAAAGTCCCCGGCACGCCCCCCTTTCTGAGATGACCCCGGAAAACGGGAGGGGCATCTCTTTATGCGTCAGCCAATAGCAAGCGAAGGATTCTGGCGTCTCTGCGCGTCACCAACGCGGCCGACCGCCGATCCGCGGAGGAATCTCTCGAACACGTGCGGACCGTCGTCGTCAAGGAGCCCGGACTTAGTGCTCGGCAGTCGTCGTTCGTCGCACCGCACCGTCGCGCTGCTGCTGCAATACGCAGTCGCATTGCACAGATGACAAGGAAAAGTTTGACTTGTTGACGTGGAAGGATCGCAAAGCTGGCTTCGGAGTCGGGATCCATGGGAAGAAGGAACACGTGTCCCGCAAACGCATGCCTGCAGACGCCCCGGGAAGCAGACGAGCCGACGCATCACCCCCTAGCAAGAAGCTTGCGGGGAGAAAACATAGTTCGCTGGTTTTGGAGCGATAATTGCGGACTATGTTTCCTGCACCACAACCAGTTTACGTTTTTCTCAAACTCTAATTTAAAACAAGCTTAAAAAGTGTTGCAATAATAATGTTCGCATTCACCCCGAGATGCAGCATTTCCATTGGTCAAGTTTTAGCGATGGGCAGGGAATGGGGGATTGTCTTCCAAGAGAAAATAGTCCCGATATATTTCTTCTGCCATCTGCTTAATAAACGGTTTTGTAATCTAAAACTTTGGATACATATTAACTTGCACCTACTACGCAATATAACATAAACAGACGATCGCAGAAAGCTATGAAGGGCCCCTTTAAGGACACCGAAAGAGGGCAACAAAAACCTAAAATAGGCACTCTAAAAATCAAACCTTTATCTGTTTAATTTGCTCACCTTCTGTGATGCGACATGCCATCACATTCTACTCCGTTTCACCTTGTGTTGTACCACAGCCGACTATACGAGCCACCGAAGCCAATCCAACTCTTTGTCGCTGCCAGATGACACTGTGCTCGACGTGCCGTTGCGCCCAACAGACAGGCCACGTGACACACCTTTGGCACTGGATTGGCTCCGATGGCTCGCAACATTCAGAGTAAAGTGCGGTATTGCATTTTGTGCTCTAGTAACTCACCACTGCCGAACTGCTACGCCAGAAGCACTCAGCAGACCCCACCAACTCTGCTGCCCCTACGCTCCATTCACCCCTACGCTGACAGGGCGGTAGAAGCCATGTGGTTGGTGGGCCAAGCTATTATTGCCTCATGTCCGACCTGCACATCTGTATGAGAAAGGGACGTGATAAGTGATGCAAGACTGACAATCGGCTGGTTCACCGAGCATGTAGCCTTCAGTGCCCTGTCAGTTAAGGGGTGAATGAAGTCTAAAGTTGGTATATAACAGCTGGAGATTTTGCCATTTGGCGGTATGGCAGCGCGAAGTGGCTCCCGTTCTGAACTGATATTTACCCCTTGTTTGCTGTCGTTTGTGGCCTATGAAGTGTTATGCCCAACTAGTCTTTAATCGTGCAGCAAATGCAATGCGAGCCGCCCTCACCGCCCGCTCCATACAGCCTATCCAACACGTGCTTTAGTGGCGCCCCCTCGAGCCGTCGACACGGAGTGCGGCAGCCGTGAGCACTCGCTGACCTCACTATCCCTCGTCTAGTTCACGGCCACTCAAGCCAGGACCTACGACGTCATGAAGGAGGTTATTTTTTGCTTGTTTTTGTAATTCTAATTTGCCTATAACTTTTAAAATAAAGCGAAATTTGAGAAAAGAAAAGGTTCATTAAGTTTCTACGTTCAGTGCGCTCAGGATCGGTGCAAATTAAAAATCAGTCAAAATGTTGTTGCAGGGCCCCTTCAAGGGGTGAATGAAGTCTAAAGTTGATATATAACAGCTGTCTACTGTCCCACTCTCAGGCATGCCACCCTTGACCAGTCCAGTCGTTGATCTTTAAGCAGGGTTAAGCAATGACTGCCTCGTGCCACCAAACATGAAGGTGTCCACGGAACAAAGCCGCATTTGTGTCTACTCGCACCTTTGAGAAAATTGGTCCTGCCATAACCCACACCTCGTCAAGGTAAAAAAACTTTTGGGCCCTTTATTTCCTGTGTTGTACAATACCCCAAGAGGTAGCTCTGTTGAAACGGAACTATCTTGAACCCCTCGATCAGAAGCGAGGCCCCTTGCGGCCATTCAGCGCCGTCTACTCATTCATACATGTTGCTCCTTTCGACAAAATGTCTGTGGCGACAGCTGGAGCTAGTGAAAAAGCGGACACCATAGCTCTTCCCAAAGCACCCTGTTCTTCCTCAAGAGCGGCTAGTTCATCCAGGAACAGTGCAATGGTGCTTGGTGGTCTGTGATCGCAGACCACCATCATAGCCCCACCAACGGCGGTGGCGGCAACCCCCCACTGACGTCACTCAGGTGACAAGCATTTCACTCGCATGACGTGACTCCAAGCCATACTCACTATGGCTGGCGACAACCCATAAAAGGCATGCGCTGGCCCTTTGACCCACGCGGAGTGCAGTGCAGAAAGTGGAACGGCATCGGTGACCCAGTCGCTGCAGTTACCCAGAACTGTTTTACTGCTGTCTCGGCGAAGGTGCAGGCCCGCTGTTTGATGCACGTAGGTAGAAGCCATCAGCCGCAAGTATCAGACACCTGGGGTGGAAAATTTTGCACCCAACAAAACAATAACCATGAGAAGAGTGGTCTAGCCAGTGAATTGCAAAAACATAAAAAGCAGGCACATAAAACCTTGTCTTGCAAAAACACAAAAAACAGGCACATATAGAAGTATTTCTGTTACCTCGTCTCATGCTCAAGCATTATTTTGGATAGTATAGTATAATGCCTGTCTCGCAGTGGCTGTCTGAACAAAATGTAGTAGAAAATACAACCAGTTGAATACCAAAGGAGAAGTAGAACAGAGAGGCACTTATTTGTTGTCACTTTAACATGCACATTATGGAAGAGCACAACTCTTCGCGATTAACCTGTAGCAGAATCGCTTAGCAGTTCTGCTGCAGGTGTGAATGTACCACGAGGCAGAATACAGCATTTGTGCAGAAAACACCATCGCAGGCCTACCAGGATGAACAGTAACATTATTACCCGCCACAAATTCGACGGGCCGGGAGGGCCATTCGCGAAGCGTGATCTGTTTGTAAATCCGGTCTTTCGACAGAACGCTTTTGTGACTGCACGAGCTCGTCAAAAGCTGACATTCCCAACGCGCTTGGTCCTTCTTTAAGTGCGATTACTGAATGCAAATGCGGCGCAGGTGGCACCCGGGAGCGACATGTCACTCCCGTTGGTTATCTCTACTATCTTCTTTGTCCCCGACGCTACGTGAGGTAGCCAAGCGCTATAAAATTCACCCACTGCGGTGTCGCATCGACGATCGAACGCCACCAGAGTAGGTAAATTCCACTCACCTTTTACGTTCCGAACAAGCGTCCCACGGGCCTCCATGTGGCGAGACGGGGCCTGCTAGCTTGCATGAATGCGCTGTGAACTTCACTGCCGACGCTCGTTCCCAAGCGTTGAATATCACGACCAACTCCACTCGGCAATACGGCGGCACATAACACGACAACGTATAATACAAGAAAGACCGTTGGAACCGACGCGACCGCTCCAAAGAGCACCCAACAAACACTTGGAGAAACAAAAAGTAAAAACAAAAAATAAAATGGAAACAAGCAAAAACAAACAAAACAAAAACTTTCGTCACTTCCGGTTTGTGTTGCTTTTGCTTGTTTTTGCTTTTTTCTCTCAGCCAATAGGCGTTGCAACCTTACTGCGGCGAAACGCTCGTTTTATCAAGGGGCTTTAGGGTTGAGCTCCGCATTTCGCTAAAACTGGCGGAAGTAACTTTCTGCAGCATAACACCCTGATTGTTTGTTGTTGTTTGTATGAGCGGCGGAACGCGCACGGCAGGCGTTAATTAATTGTGATTAGCGTTGATACGGCTGACGGCGCGCAGAGCTGAAGGGCACAAGCAAGAAGCTTGGGGTGATTCTGTGTCGATGTGATTTGACATTGCTTCTTCCTGGTTCTTCGATCATGGTGCAAATGCAGGTGCCCGACTCCCGAGCGATTCGAAGGCAAGAGTGGTAGCCTGTCCGCTGGTCTTTCAATCGCATGCACTGTCGTCATTTTGGGCACAGCGGAAGAAAATAAGACGTTCACTATTTTAAATAGCGTGCGATCGGCCTGTCTAGGTTCTGGCGACACCGTTTCAGGCTGTAGATGAGAAAATTTAGCCACTACAGTACGACTGCTAGCCTGGGGTCTGTGCCTCACAACAGATCGAAACGGGTAGGGGTGGGGATCCCTGGCAGCGGGACCTTTCGCCGTACGAGCTGCGGTGCGCTAACACACTCGACCTCCGATACCCCCTTGGGTCACAGCGCTTGCTGAAAGAAGCTTGGATCGTTTTACGCGGATTTTGCAGTGCGTACGAGACGCGCAACAGCTACGTACTACGTCCTAGATGCCCAAACTGAGGCTCGCTACTTGTGCGCGGCTGTCGTGATCTGCAGCTGGGAACAGTATGCTCGCCATGAAAACGTTGCAGTGAGAAGTACGGAAAAGTAATACTATAAAAGTATAGTATCTAAAACTGGCTTACATTGTCACTGAACATATGGAAATAAAACTGTAAAACTGATTAGGAATGCCGATCAGATGGGTGGGAATGTTATATAATGTGCTCAAGTTATGTGTGGCGTCACGTCGGCACAGGAATTCAAACTGGTTGCCCCCACCCCCGCTCCTAAATTCTTCCAATGCTGCTGGCAGTTTTTTTTATATATATATATATTGTAACTTTAAAGGCCCCAACAGGAGCATTACATAAGGAGTGTGTGTGTGTGTGTGTGTGGGGGGGGGGGGGGGGAAGTACATGAAAAATACAAAAGATCAACATATGAACAGACAGGTGGCTGATACCTACAGGGCTGGTGAGTAATATAAACAGTGAGAACAAGTCTGTGTGAAATAAAACTGGTACATAAATACACTTGCTAAAAGAGTAATCGAAGCATTGCGGAACAAGACGGGGTTACCTATTGCCAAGCAGAACCAGGGTAATCACCGACTCACACCAAGCATACCGGAGCTTCCAGTCGAGCCTGGTGTCCTGAAAAGCACTGCAGGTGCTCAAAAACAAAAGACCCCCAAAGGAGCCCATAGAATTTGAATGGGTACCTGCCCCCTCCGTGGTAGAGGGCAACAAACTTGCTCACCAGCAGGCCCGTGCACTGACTTACCGGGCCACAGCCGTGGAAGAGGTGCAGCTAGGACCAACCCATGGTCACCTAATAGGAAATACTAGTCGCATTCTACTGCAAAGAAAGGCGAAGACTGCCAGCCCCGCATCCTAAGTTAACGCTGGAGGAACAGGTAGCATATAGGAAAATTCAGTCGGGGTCCTTCCCCCACCCCCTTTTACTCAGTCGCATATGTTCCTCACTCAATACAGTGGGAACTGCCCAGTATGTCAAGAGATGGGAGCCCTCCGCCACAACGTACGTGAGTGTAAATTCAATCAAGACCACCCACCACCCACACCCTTTCCCCTGTAGAGCGATGAGAGAACTTGCTGTCCAGCCCCGCCCTGGAGGATCAGCTACAATTGGTCAACAGGGGCCAGGCAGATAAGGCAGCATATAGTATCTCGTGAAAAGGGAAGCCCTTCCTTCCGGCACAGACCACCGTGCTGAAATGCTCAGAATAAAAGTTTATTCTCTCTCTCTCTCTCTGATTGGTTGAAGTAGTTTGTGATCCGAGATACGTGACATGGGTGATTTAGTCGAGACGATGCTCTTCAAGGAGGAAGTACGAGTGAGTTATGAAGCATTGGATTATTATAGAAAATTTTATGAAATGGGGTTAAGCATGATATATCTTGTGGCGCGACTTATATAGCGGGCATTTCAGTGCAGAGACACTAGTTCTTCAATAGTGGTCATGAAGAATCGACCTGGCCGTGCGATTTTGAACTGACTCAAGATGGTTAATGGGATAAATTTGATGAGCATTCCGAATTGCTGCTGCATACTCCAACTTTGGTCCAACGTAAGTCTCGTATGCCATTTCCCGGAGATGAGATGGTGGCGCCTTCAGATTTCTTTTGATGTACCCGAGAGTGCGCGAAGCCTCTGCTGAGTCTGTTTCAATGTGGTTATTCCAGGTTAAGTGATTAGGTAGTGTTGCACCAAAATATTTATAGATGGAGGCAAGCAGAGATGATTAGTCCAGAGCCAATGGAATACGAAAAATATGATGTTACATGTTTCCAAGTAAAGCAAAGTAATTTACATTTTGACATGTTTAATGACATTAGCCATTTGGAGCACCAGGCATGAATCAGGTCAAGGTCACTTGGAAGATTCAAATGGTCATCAGACAAAGTAATTTTGCAATATAGGACACAATTGTAAGCGAAGAGACAGACTACAATTGATAAGTCGTTAATAAAAATAAGAAACAGTAGTGGACCTAGTAATGCCCCCTGTGGAACCCCAGATATAACATTAGTAATATCTGACATATGGTTGTTAGCCACAGTGAACTGAGTGCGAGAAAAGAGAAAGTCACGAATCCAAGAAAGGACCAAAGGGTCAATACCCAGGTTAGAAAGTTTTGAAATTAGATGACGATGGGGAACTCTTTCGAATGCCTTCGAGAAGTCAAGGAATACAGCATCGGTTTGGCCCTGCGAGTCAAGGTTAGTGATTAACTTGTGTTTGAGTTCAAAGAGTTGCGTCTCGCATGAAAAACCTCTTTGAAATCCATGTTGATAATTGTAAAAAATATGATTGGCTTCTAAATATGATATGAGATGGTAGTTTGAGTTCAGCACACGATCACCGCTTTTAAAGACCGGAATGACCTTCCCCAGCTTCCAGTCCAATGGTGTACTCCGTTCCACCTTCAGTCCGACTGGACGTCGAGAAAAAATCGCGTGACCGTTCGGTTGGCCAGAGCGACGCAGGGAGCTCAAGGTCACATGACACTCTCTCAACGCTGAATTGGCTGGGATAGCTCCTAGCGTTTGCTGCGCTCGGACTGAAGGTGAAACGGAGTATAGGCAATCCTGCTGTGATGACTAAGAAAATATGAATCAGGAATTCACAGATATTACTTTGGTGTTGCTAAGAACTTTGGGGCTAATATTGTCTGGACCAGAAGATGATGAGAGTTTTAACCCTTCTATAAGTCAAAGCATTCTGGAAGCAGAAATGTTAGTGTCAAGGGGGGCCATGGGCTCAAAACCAGAGCAAGGCAAACTTAATATATGATCAATGCTTTCGTTTGATAGTATGGAAGAGAAATACTTATTTAAAGCGGTAGTACAATGTGGCTCACACGGCGTTTAGATTTTCATTCTTTAGTCGGATAGAGTCAGTATTATCTCTGGGTGAAAATACCTTCCAGAACTTCTGGGGGTTACTTAGCAGAATTCTTGCAGGTTCAAAGAAAATAACTTCTTTTTTGTCAACTTTACGCTCTGTACAAGATTTGAGACATGAAAAATAATCGTCCCAGACTTTGTTATTATTTACTCTTTTAGCTCTTTTATACATGCGCTTCTTTTTGTTATTTATAATGATCGTGAAGTTTTATTGTAGCAGGGGTTATGCCCGTCGCTGTTTACAATAACATTCGGAACAAACTGCTGAGTTAGATTATTAAGTTTGTTTTTAAATAGTAACCAGATTTCTTCCACCGATCTTGAACAAAGGTTTTCGACATACAACTGATAGAACGATGACACGTTCCGATTTATGGTGACGTAGTAATCACCTTTGTTATAGCTCACGAATTGTTTGAACAGTTGGGCTCAGCGTCGGCACAGGGATAGATAACCCGATGATCAAGATGCCGTGGTCACTTAAGCCAGCAACACAGTTGACAGTTTTTATTATTTCTAGTGTGCTTGTAAGGGTACGGTCAAGAATATTGTCGCCACAGGTGGGTTGTTCAACAACTGGGGTGAGGTTAAAATTCAAACATGAAAAATTCTCGTGCAGCATTCGAGCTGCTCGTGGTAAGATGAACCAGTCAATGTTTGGAAATTTAAGTCGTCAAAGATAGCAAAGTCTCCTTTTGGGTAAAGACTCTAAATGTCGAGCAGTATGGTGCGCAAAGTGTCGCAGTGCTCAGAACCATTTTTCGGTGCCCGATAATACGATGGGCAGGAGATCAAACTATAAGGGGTACTTTATTTGAACTTGTTCCCACGGCCCGGTGTTTACTACCACAGCATAACAAAGAAATTGAACCTAGTCATCAGTCGTGGGCACGTTAACAGCAAAAAGTAACAGTGTTACAGTTACAGTTACCTAGGGGGGAAAAGTAACACTGTTACAGTGACAGTCACCGGCTTCAAAAAGTAAAATGTTACAGTTACTGCAAAAAGAGTAACGCCGTTACTTTCTCGTCACAGTACAAAAATTGGACTTAAGAAATCACAAACCAAAACAATATAATTTTATTTGTTACACTATACAGTAAGAAGAAAGGTAAACTGAGAAATTAGAAAAATTTAAACCCAAAGGGTGTTCCTTTTTTTTGTGTGATTTGCCATTTCAGCATTTTGATGTGCATAATTTATTTGCAATAATTGATAAGCCAATGCTTTTGATGAGCGACATCGAAGATGACGCTCCAAAGGCCACTTTTTATACGACCAAAGCGCTGGTAAGAGCGAAGCGAAGCACTCGTATCCAGACCGTGCATGACAAGCAGTCTTGGGCAGTAACTTGCTACTAGTAATGCGTTACTGGTAACTAGAGTTACTTTTTGGTAACGAGTTATTCTTTACTGCTGGTAACTTGTAACTGTAAGACTGTTTCTTTTGTATTGGGTAACTGTAACTGCAACTCCACGCATTAAACAAACAAAAAATTGTCTGGTTTAGCACACAACTGAGAATCGAGTCAGCACGAAACCGGGAGATAAAGGAAGCAGCACCCACAGTGGTAGGGGCGGCGAACAATGTCCGTTTCACCAACTTTGTCTCACTCTTCTCATGTGGGGACCATTTGCAGGTGTCGGTGCTCGTGCAATATGTCTCTGAGTGTTCTCCCTCTCTTTTCGCCTTTGTAGGATGTGCGCTGTCATTCTTACACCCAGCGGGTCACCGTCTCCTCTTCCCTATTAGTTTTCAAGGAAGCCGTCCCCACATTGTGCAGAAAGCCGGCGCTTGTTTCACTTATTTGTTCTCTTCAGAGCCGCTCGAGTAAACACGAAGGCAGGTTCAAATGAAATATCCTTTTTCGTTGATAACCTCAAGAAACACCTCAATGGTTGGACACTTTGCTGTGGAACCACAGATGGCTTTTTAGACAGAGACCCCGCAGTGGTCGTCATACATTCTCGTTGAGCACCAGAAGGCCTCACTTTGTCTCCTTTCCTGTATATTCTTTTGAAACTATTTGACCCGCTACGTTCAGGCCTGCTTCCGAGTATATCCCGTGAGGTAATTATGCGATCATCCGTGTCCTTAGTCGTTTCGGGGTCAAAAATAAACAAAAACATTAACTGATGTGGGCCGATGACAATTTTGAGAAACAGTTTATTCTAAGTTATAGTCATATGCAAATAGTGGATTTTGAGTTTGAAGCGAAAAATTTTGGCCAAATATTTTCAATTTGAACATTAAAAAGTTTTCCCATGATTTTCACTGTATTATATGCTTAGACGAAAACCCAGCTAAAATCGTGAAGGTTGTTCTATTTGTTCATTTATAAGGTAAGTTTAACTATCAAATATTTATGAACTGTGACCTCAGAAGGTCTGATGTCATGGGATGGCAGGTAAACAACGGATCTGATATAAAATGAATCCTATAGAGACAGCCAATCATACCTAATTGAGTGAATTTACAAATCTTGCCATATAAAATATTCTTTCTTTAATCTCGAGTTAAAAAGTGAAAGACGTTTACAACTCCCTGTAATGCCGAATTAGAGCGCAGCTCTTGAGGAGGAGGAGGGAAGTAGTGAAGGGAAGGTATACCCCTCCTCCCCCTCACCTCCTTATCCTCCTCCCCTCCTCATTCCTGAATCTCCTCCGGGGGGGGAGGGGGGGGGGGTTATGTGACCTTGGGGGGGGGGGGGGGTCTCGGAGGGGGTCACGTGACCTCGGGGACGTGGGGGGGGGGGGGGGTCACATGCGGCCCTAGTGGTTAGTCCATGCTAAGTGTGAGGAAATCTAACATGCTGGGAGCTTGTATCCATTTAGCCAAAAAACCAATTACTTTTATCTAATTGGAGACGTTTGGCTAACAGCTAGGAGGGAGAGAGAGACAAATTTTTTTACAATGATGCTTCGTCCGCATTATCTGCATCTCATTAGCGGTCAAAAAGATGCTGGTAGTGAGGGCGGCAGCATGGTCTCTGCGACGTTGAGAATGCATGTGACACTAATTGGGGCCATAGTGTCAGTTGTGCTTCCCAGGGTGGGGTGGTCCAGCTCTTCCAACTGACAGATGTGGAAGGCATGAGGAGGAAGGGGGTGAGGTATTATGAAGATGATTGTGCACGGGTACAGATCGGTTAGGGTAGGCATGCACTAGTTATTAGGCACATATTCCAAAAGCGCCGCAAAGCAATATTTAGCCGACATTTAAGCGTTTGCACGGTGCAGCTAGGCACATAGCCAGGATTTCGTTTCGGGTGGCGCCCGCCCATGACTAAATTCTGTATGAGCTAGGGGGAGGGGTGAGAGGTGGTCCCAGCAAAATGGAAGATTTTGGGGGGAGCCTGGGCACCATGGGTCTCTCTCCTGGCTACGTGCCACGGTGTATACATGAGTAAATCCTAGTGCTGCAGGGGGGAGGGGGTATTATTGTGTTGCGAGACTTGTTTAAATTTGGTATACAAATCACTCCTTTTTATTATTCCGTATACACTGTGAAAACATTTCCTTGCCATTTGCATACTGTTTGGTATACACATCTAATACATTTGGTTAGAATATTTCTTAGTATAGTAGATCCCCAGCTAAAATTCTCATTATAGATCCAATTGGAATTTTAACTGGTTTTAACCGGAATCAATTGGTTTTAGTGGGTTCCAATCAGCACATTGGCCAATGGGTCTCATCAATTGAAATTTAATAATTCGGAGGCATCCGGTTTAGAGAAGCTCGTTTTAGCGAACGCCGTTTTACTGACCCCGGTTTATCGAATCCCTTGAGAACCCAGTTTAGAGAAGATGGCGATGAGCTTCCCCTTAGCGAATTCGGCTGCCATTTGGCAGGGATAAATTGGTTGTCTGAAAACCCAACTGGTACCAATTTTAAATTCCAATTGGAATCTAACGAGAATCCTCAACTGGCCCGGGATGTCATATGCAAATGAACAGCACCAGCATCTTCTTTGCCAAGCATATTTTGTCCCTTCATCAGGGAAAGCAACCTACTGGTGCGATAGTTTTGTTTAACCGTGTCTTTCATCTATTCTGGGTTCGGGGCAGCCGAAGTGAAAACAACCTGGGTCCGGACATTTCGTCGAACGCCGTTTCATCGAACGCCGTTTCATCGAAGCCGTTTCATCGAACACCATTTCATTGAACGCCGTTTCATCGAACACCGTTTCATCGAAGCCGTTTCATCGAACGCCCTTTCATCGAGCGCCGTTACAGCCTGTAATATTTTTGTAATTTATTTTAATTTTTATACACAACGTCGTCTAATTCTCCCTTTTTTAAATCACAGGGTGCAGTGACGAGATAAGTTCCATTGTGAACATATCCTGCTTCGAGAAGAAAGCCTCCATAAAACAATGACCCCACTCCATGTCACATAAAACAATTAAAAATGAGACAAAAAAAACAAAAAAACAGAAAGCACTATGTGCTTTCTGGGAAGCGGGTAGTGTTTTATTGTCTGACAGTGTGTACGTGTAACCTTGGGTTATGTGAGGATCCGAAAGTGTTCTTGTCTTCTTCGGTGACAGAGTACAGCCAGGGCTTTACTATTGTCTGGTGCGGGTTGGCCTTCATAAGAAAGCGCCCTGAATATCATTCATAGGCAAAAGGGCCGGTGATAAAGTTAACAGTGAAGAGGAGGTGATTCCAGTCCAGGTGTAGCCCGGAACAATGTTGGCTGAAACTTTGTGCAGCTTTTGTCTCTGTATAGTTTGAAAACTAAAAAAAAAAAAAAAAAAAAAAGCAGAAACGTTCAATTTGAGCATAAAGCTGATAATCAGAGTATCGTTATGTTTTATTTTGTGTGCTCTCCTGGCAGAGTATCGTTATGTTATAAGCGTGCTGCCCTGGCAGTTAAATGCTTTCCGTGAATAAACCTTCAACTAAACGTAAATGTGCAAACGAGCTGGTGTGAATTGCACATTACTGAAACCCCCAGACTGCCGGTAAAAAAATGACACAGAAACCTAAAAGTGTTTGAAGTGTCGGTCCTTTACCTCCAGTGTCATGTTTTCTGTCGTGTACACGAGTAAAACTTTTCAGTAAGTCGCATACCCATTTGTTTTTATTTCTTTTTATACCAATGGTTTTTATTTCTAGTAGTTTGACTCACAGTTTCACCAGTGAAAATGTGAGGTAAAACATCTATAAAGCACTGTTATGCCCCAAAACTCGATACAGAGAAATTCGATGAAACGGCCCTTAGCGATTCGATGAAACGGCGTTCGATGAAATGGGGTTCGATGAAATGTCCATTCATTCGATGAAACGGCGTTCGATGAAACGGCGTTCGATGAAACGGCGTTCGATGAAATGTCCGCTACCCAAAAAAACCGCATCTCCACGTGGTGAATGATGTTGATTGGGGCGAAGCTCTGGTGGTGCTTGTCTGCGTAGACGCTGAGCCGCAGCATGCCGAGCCTTTCGTTCGTTTTCGTTCATGTCACGCTGCGGTCAAATGCTCAAATGATATACGCTCCAGGCGCTGGTGTTTCGAAAAAACCCGTGGCGCCATCTGTCCGACGAAATAAAAACTATTGGTATGTTACCGCCCTCCCCGACTTCCCGGCCTAGCAGCAGCAGTGATGGTGAAGCCGGCCTCACCACAGGATTGCCCAGCTGACTCTTGTAGCCTGAAAAGAGTGGCAGTATCAAAATAGATTGTGAAAGCATGAGTGCGGTTTGTCAAAAATATATATATATATGTATTTCTTCCCCGCGTTTGGGGTTGCTGTTAGATTTCTTACGTGGGAAGAGCTCATCAATCCTTTTCTTTTTGTCGAGAACGGGCCGCGAGGACGGCTTCCCCCAGGCCACGGTGGAAGAGACATTTAGGTGGTGACTCTGGCCGCTCTTCCCACGGGGAACGAGCGACCAGATCGTGTTCGGAGCTAGCCTCAAACAAGGAGTATACTCTGTTTCACCTTACGATGTACCGCAGGAAAGGCTACAAGCGCGAGCTCCTTGCTCTGGGGCACATCCTGGCGGCACCAGCTCTCGTGACTTAAGAGCAGCTGCCAACGCCATGAGCTCGCGCATCTAGCCTTCGCTGCGGTACAACATAAGGTGAAACGAAGTGTAGTTGTTCCGCACTGCCGCGGAGGGCGCTGAGCAGTCTTGGGTAAGTTACTTTTAAAAAGTAATTCGTTACAGTTACAGTTACTTTCAGAAAAAAGTAGTGAAGTTACCATTACAGTTACTTCAACAAAATAGTAACTCGTTACAGTTACAGTTACTTTTAAGAAGTAACGAAGTTACTTTTCAATTACTTTTTCATACACAAAAAAAAAATTAGGAAAAACTAGAAAACGCCTTTCACCAAGTTTGTTTGCATAAAATTAAAAACTGCGCTTATTACTTCAAATTGTAACTTAGCCGCAGTTGCTTCTCGAAATTAGTGTCTTAAAGTTTCCCTCGTTTAATTGCGAACACGTTGCTGCCCTTGCTGAGAGGTGCCCAACTGGCGCGCTGGAAGGAATTGCATGGGGTAAACGTGGACCCAATTCAAATGCCCTACCCTTGGTAACACTAGCAAATTTCTGGCTCGTTGATGGTTGCGCTGGGTTCATAGAGTCCCGGGACATATCTCAGTTCGTACCCGGCAAGTCAGAAACAAACCCCGCGCAAACAGCAGTAAATTTTGCCTCGACTGTTGACACCACGCCGGGGTAGTGGCACAAAATCAAAATACGAAACGTGCCCATAGCGGAGTAGTGGCGCTAATCAAAATACGAAACATACGCAGTGAAGTCTGCGTGTATTGTTGATTCACAGTTGGTTCACCCGGTTAAAAAGCGTTTGTGCAGGAAAAAAAAACAAAAAACGCCACATGAATAGTGCTTCAGATACTAATATGGAAGTATTCATTCAAAAAGTACAAGATAACTAGATTTTTTTTATCAAATCTACACGTGGCTATATTCAAGTCGTGACTTGCAATAAAGAACGCGTATTCACAATTTTGTGCAAGGCCAACTTGACACTCGAAATGTCAGAACAGACAATTTGGGAAGTGTAAGGAATAGCTAGATTGTACTCGTTCAATTATATATTACTCAGTGGAAAGTAACGACAAAAGTAACGTCGTTACTTTCAACGTTACCTCAAAAAAAGTAATAGAACTACAGTTACAAGTTACATTTTTAAAAAGTAACTCGTTACAGTTACAAGTTACCATAAAAGTAACGAAGTTAGAGTAACGCGTTACTAGTAACGCGTTACTACCCAAGACTGGCGCTGAGGTGTGAGCACCGTGGGTATGTCTCTCCTCGACGGCCACGGTGTCGGGGGCGTAGCTCTGTCGCCTTTTTCGCAGTGTGGTGGTGGTGTGCGGTCAGTTGCTGGCCTCATGTTTTGCTTTGGTGCTGTGTCAATCACCGGTGCCACCATCGTGCACGAAGATAAGCTTTAACCCGAAGAAGTTATGCTTTAAGGATGAGAAAGACGTGCGTCGTTCCCAACTTCAATTCGGGGTACCGGAACTGCGCAGAGCAAGTGTCCTTGTTTAAAGCTCCATCGAATGACGCTCGCCTGGAGCAGTGGCGTCGTGCTATCCCGAGGTCCGATCACTAGTTACTACCTATAGTCTCCTCATCTCGTTGACCAAGTGAAGACCAAGCTTGACAGTCTAATTTCTGTCGAAGTCTGGGAATGCGAAAATGTCTGGACAGAAAAGGCTCAAGAAATCAAGGCTGTGGTCTGCATGCTATATTATGTGACTGAGTTTTTGAGCTTGAAAATGAAAAAGCTACACGCTGCCCTGCGTGCCGATCCGCTTTCAGCATTGACAAGAACACTTCTACTGAAGCAGCACTGGCAAACGTGAAGAACAGAGGAGGCCTTATACACCCCAACAAGAACCTTTTCCAGCTACTGACGAAAGCGGAATAGTTCTTCGTGGAAAATAAAATCCACCAGACTGTCTACTGGGACGCAATCGACAGTGTTCTTGACACATGCACACTACGTTTCCATGCACTGAACACAAAGAAGAAACAAAATGCCCAGTGCTCCACTACTACTTCAGCATGCGAATGCGACAACACTGTAAGCATATTACAATGAGTAGGAACAAACAAGCTTAAGAAATAAAGAAATCAGCAAAGCAGCGCTCGTCTTAGTTTAAGGGCATGGGCGAGAAACGCAGGATGTAGGAGATGGCGTTCTTTTGTAGTTTGGAGTGAATTTAGCTTTTATGTACATTTTAAAGCAAAAATATTTGTCAGGTATTTTTTTTTACCTGTAAGACGGGGTGACACAATATTGTGAGAGTATAGATGAAAAGTGATTTATGTCTTATAACCGCTACTATTGTTTGACTTTCAGTCACTGTGTCACCATGTCAGTCAGTATGTCATCATACTGTGTCATCATTTCAGTCACAATTAGATCATAAATAGGAATTGTTTCTTCTCACAAGGTTTGTATGTTCCACAGTACAAGTGGACACTGTATGTATAAACTATTTGTAATGCTAAAACCTTTATGCGCATGTAAACAATTACCTAGCCCCAGTATGTAACATTATTAGAATTTATTTTTGTTCCATAAGGCAGGAGCAGGGTGTCTGTGTAAACAATTTACTGAACGGTTACCAAACATGTTTGACAAAACATGCGAGCATGACCCAGGTGTTTACTCTAAATTATTGAAGGCCAAGTAGATTATGCCGGGAAGTTTTATATCTATACGAGTATTTTTGTCACGTTGAGTCATCATCGGCATGCTCTCGTTTCAAAAAAAGAAAAAAAACAGGAACCGTACGGGGGAAAAGGCAATCAGTGCCAGTGCGCCAACATAAATCCATCATTTCACAACACAGTGCACAGGGACCGAGTAAAGAATGCATAATTATCTTCACAAGCCCTCTACACAAGCCTTCACAAGCCCCTCTATACGTGGGCGCCATCTATCCCCGTGCGACTGAAGCACGTGCTCGGTGCGCCGAACACAATGTGGTCGCCGCGCGAGACAGAGTCAGCACCTAAATGTATTTCTTCCACCGTGCCCCAGGCACAAGGGCGGTCCGTGCACGCAGTGTGCTTCTCGCTATTCACAAAAGTCGCGAGCGCTGCTCCATGCGTGCACCACCCAGGCACGCCAGCCTTGCAGGTGCAGCTCGCGTCCACGATGAGTCTCAAGTGCGCTAAAAACTGGCGTAACAAAAAAAAAAAAAAAAAAAAATGTGTGTAATGCACGGTTGAACCGAGAAATCAGAACAACAACAAATGAGGAGTGGAGGGGGGGGGGGGGGGGGGGTACGCGAAACCGAACCGGGTGGCACGCTCTCCTGAAGCCGGACGTTGTAAACAGCAGACTTCATTTGCGCAAGGCATTTCCCTACAACTTCGCTGGGAGCTGTAGAATGAAGGACTTCTTCTTTCACGCCACACACGTGACGGCCCGCATAAAGTTGCTCCCCTAACTTCAGTGACTTTTCTTTGAAATATTCTGCGACCTCGTCAATCCTTCTGAAGCCGCAAAAGAGCACCGTCGGATCGCACGTGCGAGCCGCCATTTTCAGATGGGAACATACCAATCGTTCTTAGGTCGACCACGGGCGGCGCTGGGGAGCGCAAGCGACGGTGGCGCCGGAGTGGCCGCCCGGAGGGTTACCACGTTCCATACCACACATTCTCTTTCTGACATGGATGAAAACGAACGAAAGGCGCTGCGGCTCAGCGTCTACGCAGACAAGCACCACCAGAGCTTCGCCCCATCAACATCATTCACCACGTGGAGATGCGGTTGTTTTTTGCCCTACACGAGCACGGGAGCATGTGCTCACGTGCTCGTGAGCACGAGCACCCGACGCCGGACATCGGATGGACATACGGACATGGCTAGCTTCGCCCGTAAAAAAAAGAACGCTGTGTCTAAAGGTACGTCGGACGTATCCGAATCCCAGAGTCTAAAGATACGTCGGACGGATCCGGAACTCGGAGTCTAAAGATACGTCGGACGTATCCGGAAATTTCGTCGCGCGTGCACCACTGGGACCCGCGTTAATCTATGCCGACTACCCGTCCACGCCGCTTCGCGGCGCCAGACAGGCGGCTCATTAGAAAAAGTAGCTCATTCGAGGTGGTAACGAACTTTTGATGAAACGATCTGTCGATAAAACGTCGTTCGATGAACGGATTGCCACCGAACAGCGGTACATGAATCCCTCGAGCATCCTAGCGCGCGACTCCCGGTAGAATTTCGGAAAAATTATTCTTCCGGCTTCCGGGAGAATAGACACTGCCTTTAAACATACGTCGGGCGTATTGGGATCCCAGAACACCGGCACGGCGAGCTCAACCGGCTCAACTGTCGAGACTGGAGAGCATCGGCCGATGTACCCGTAACCCGGAACCTAAACAAGTTTCGTTTCGTACAGACGTGCAAAACATGCAGTGTGTTTTATTCTTGGCTAAAATGACGATTGACTCAGTTCTTACCCTATTGCAGCTGCCATAGAATAATATTTTCCTACGGAAATATTGGTCATCACGCAAGCATTAAAACGATTAAAACTGACTTATGACTATAGTTCGGTGTTAAGGCTGAGACGTGTTAAAAAAAGGGTTTGGTGTTTGTCTGAATGACCCCTACAGTTTTGAAAAAGACAGATATGACCTCCCCCTATGCAAAAAAAAAAAAAAAAAATGAAAGCAAATTTTAACGCCTTGCATACAACGAAAACAATCAAAAGCTGATCTCCAGAGGAAAACAGAAAAACTTTAAGCACGAAGACTGGATCACGAAAGGGAACATCATTTCATTCAGAAAACAAATACCCATTAATGTTGACCTGTCAAGCTTTCGTCAACAGAACACTTCGCGGTCACGTGGATAGGCCGCACCGGGTCACAAGCTGACAAATCCTCCCTTTGGCGTGCGATACTACTCTAAAATACTGACCTTTTTCTGTTAAAACCGAATTTGGATTGATTTGTAACAAGCATCAAAACTTTTTTTTTTCTAACCTAGTCCTAAAGTTGTAAATGCAAAACAGAGCAACGAAAACCATTGTCGTCTTCCTTTGAAAATAAAGCTATCATCATCATGTAAATGCAAGTGCGAGCGTGCGAGAAAGCGCGACTCGCGATCGCGGAGCGCTTTTGGACAGCTCGAAATACATCAGCGGGTGCGTCCGACGGACCGGTGGCATTCGCCGGCTACGTCCGACGTATCTTTAGACTCTGGGATCCGGATACGTCCGACGTATCTTTAGACTCCGAGTTCCGGATCCGTCCGACGTATCTTTAGACTCTGAGATCCGGATACGTCCGACGTACCTTTAGACACAGCGAAAAAAGAAAAAGCGCGCTGCCCCACAAGCCCGCTGGCGGGACAGCGACCATTGGTCGGAAAAGCGTTATCTGTCTCCGCCTAAATGGAGACATCTGGTCACTTTATTGAAAGCTAAACATAAAACAGCGCAAAACAACGAGGACTAGCTCCACAGGACTAGTGCATCGTTCGTCCTGTGGTGTTTGTTCCTTTCCTTAGTCCTCTTTGTTTTGCGCTGTTGTACCTACATGACGTTTAACCAATCATAAACCTGAAATTTTTTGATCTACTGTAGTTGCCCTTGCAATTGCTTGAGCTCCTGTACCATCTGCTTAGCCTGTGAGTTGCCGATGATGAGGTGCGCTGGTGACTCAGATGATATTCATGCAATAAATCATGGTAACTTAAAGCAGCTCCGTTGCCCAAACAAACCTTTATTAACACTTCAATTGTGTCTAACAAAGACCATAAATCCTTGATTACTACGCTCGACGACATGCTGCTATCCCAGCCATTAGGTGTATAACAACCTGAAATGCTTTTCATCACTGAACCAGTAAAGCCTATGTGAATTTCATTCCAGGATGTTGGCCATTCTCAATGTCAGTGTTTTTAGCTTGGCTTTCTGGTTGTTTGGCATTGAGTATGGGGTCCAGACATAATGGTCCCGGACCTTATGATCCCAGACAATATGGTCCCGGACAAAATGGTTCCCAAGTGCCAGGCCGCACAAAATGGTCCCATGTTGTTTTCACTGCATTTTTCTTTTTTTTTTTCTTGCTTTTCACAGGTTTGTAGATTGCATGTATTTATTTTTGGTAAACATTTGTGACATGAGCCATTGGTTATTTTAAAGTTACTTTTTAATTGCTTGGTCTTCACAGGTTTATGTTATTAAATGTATTCGCAAAATACTTATATTGCGAGCCGTTTGTCAATCTAGAGTTTATATTTTTCACGCATAATTTTCGCCATTTGTTCTACTTTTCGTGTGTTCAACTTGAGTTTCAACCAGTCTACCGAGAAATGCAACAGAAACTTCAAACAATCTGCATACAGTACAAACAATTGAGCCGTATCATGAATGACCCTCTGAAAGGCGTGGGCCAAGTGCCGTTTCAAGATCGTAGACCTTTTGGACTGGATTGGGTTTTTATGGCGCAAGGGCTGCTGAGGCCAAACGGCATCAAAGAAGGGTAGACTTTTTGTGGGAACGTAATAAAACATGTCATGTGTTCAAAAGCATGTTTATATTTTCTAACATCGCATCAAAACATGCGGTATCTGCACGGTAGATTGCCTTTATTCCCCCTATGACGAATCGACATGTGACGAATAGACCGTTAAAAGTAATCGCTGCAGATATCAGTGACATTTTAGACAGTGCGTCAAATGTGTCGGAAATTTTACTCGGGACCATTTTGTCCAGGTTTGCGCTTGGGACCATATTGTTTGGGATCATATTGTCCGGGATGATATTGTCCGGGACCATTTTGTCTGGGACCATATTGTCTGGGACCATATTGTGCTACACCCATATATGCTATTTTCTCCAATTCCTGGCCATTAGATATATAGCTTCTGGCACAGGCTTTCATGACGATGATTCTGAGGTATACGGAGTGCACCAGAGTCAGCGACCCAGACCGTGGATCCATTGGTATCACAACACATGATCCCTGCATTAAACAACATCATGTCACCAACACACTGATCTCACCAGCTATTGTGCACATGCTTGGTGACGTCATAAGTGCTCACAGGGGACAGACGGCTGTGCACAAGACAGGTGGTGTCGTTTCGTGTACTGCACGCACAGGCCCACAGCGGGGTTATCGCGCGTGCAGGGGACTGCAGTTCTCAGAATGAATAGCAGCAGCAGCAGCGTAACAAAACCTTTGAATAGGTCAAAAATATCCTCTCTGGGGCCTCCGACATTTCTACTCTGAACTGCTTCAGACACGTGCGAAAGGGTGAAATTCTATGTGGTCTTTTCTGCCAGCTTCTGGAACATAATTAGAGTCTCCTGCAGGTCAAGAATAGCAGAAGTCTCTGTCCCTCTCTCTCGACATTGGCGGAGCGAACATTGGAGAGAAGCAAACCACCTATCATATGACAAGTAGAGGTTGTTTCCTCTTCTCCACTCTCATGCTATTCTTGACCTGCAACAGACTATAGCGCCCTTGTCAACGCTTGCAACATGAGCAGAACTGTGGGAGGGTTGGGCTCATCCTTGCCCGCAGGAAAGGCAGTCTGCTCAAAATGTCTGCGTTCAGATTCTTCAACGCACAGCTACAGGCAACACTGAATTTGCCTGCTGGCACCTGTCAGCATCATGGATCGTCTTGATCAGCTCGAGGCAAGGATGCCAAAAACCTCGTCCTCGGAGTTTTCGTGCAGCATGGACTCTGACAAACACTGTTCCAAGAGTCCGCAAAGAAAAAAAGGTCCAAAGCACCTAGGAAGAGGGTTCCTGTTCAAGCTGAGTCAGCCGCAGACACTGCAGTCGCTGACCAACGTGACTGTCAGCTCGGTTTCTCGGCTGCGCACGAACATCATCGCCTGGTTTCACCAGATAAATTTCAGGTTCCAGACGTTTAAAGTTGCACCAGGTGAGGCCATCCCATTGATTGTATCCAAGCTACCATCTAAGGACTCCATGTAGATTATGTACCACCTCAAGACGGCCAAGCTAACAATGTAGGAGCAAATGAAGAAAGCTTTCCGTCGTCGTTACAACCTGGACAACGAAGCTGAGGCAAAACAAAAGATGTTCAGCACAAGTCAGCACTCGGGAGAGTCCTGCACCGACTCCGCCTTCCATTTACTGGAGCTCATTCATGAGTGCAGCTACCCAGAGACGAAGGCGGAGAAATGCAAGGTTATCCTGGCCACACTCTTCCACAAAGCACGAAAGCATGCTTCGACAGGGGCTTCGCTTCGTTGAATGAGTTGCTGGACTCTTTCCTTTGCTTTGACCAGGTTGTCTTCAGCCAACCAAAGACACCGGTTTTGGCTCTCGCTGCAGAGCGAGTGCAAGCTGCGCAGGGACAAAGAAAGCGCACTCCTTCCTGCCCTTGAAGCAGGGCCGGCCACCGCCTCATCGGAACGCTGACGACAGCAATCGTCACCAGCACCCTTCTGCAACAGGGAAGTAAAAGAAGCAGCATGTGTCGCTTCAGCATGTGTCAAAAACTTCGCGGGACTTTCAATGTTCTTCGTCCCAATACCCTGAAGTTCGTCCGCTCCGTCTCATTTGTAAGAGATGCGGCCACTTTGTCACGTGATGCCGGCAAGAGCTGACCCAAGAATTTCTGGAATGGCAACGGCACTTTGAGTCTGTTGCATTGTTGACGGAGAAAAGTGAAAACCTGATGCCCCTACCGCCTGGAAGGTGTCATTAGTAGTTTGTTACATCACCTCATGGTGCTGCAGTGGGCATCAAGACAATGAAGCTCAGCAATGCGAACACTGACCACATTTTCCGTTGATTAAGCCTTTTTTTGCCAGGGGACTTCTGTCTCAGAACCTTGGAAAGTTGTCAACCCTCAGCACCAACGTTGGTGTAACATTTGACAGCGGTACGCAGCTCGGAAGGTGACCTCCAGACAAATCAAGCTTGCTCAAGAAAAGCAAGAAAGCGACTTTGACAGTGGCACATGTATGTTCTTTTTAAGGACTAGCTCTAGTTGTAGGAGAGCCCACTCATCAGAGTCAATTGGTAACACTATGATTTACTGGCCCTCGCCAAATCGTGAGCCGGCTCTCTCCCGTGAACTACGAGCTTGAACTCGTGGACGGTACTGGCCGCAATGTAGTGCATGTGGAGAAACTGAAGCCGGTCGTCAAATTTGTGCAGCCTCTACCTGGGGACTGAATTTTGTAAACTTTATAAGTTTTTTTCCTCATTT
Source organism: Ixodes scapularis (assembly GCF_016920785.2). Taxonomy (NCBI): domain Eukaryota; kingdom Metazoa; phylum Arthropoda; class Arachnida; order Ixodida; family Ixodidae; genus Ixodes; species Ixodes scapularis. The sequence continues at coordinate 82,630 of NW_024610060.1, read as the reverse complement.
ATCACGTCGTATGTATATCATTATTTAATCATGTGCATATTGCTCAATGCAGTATTTGTTTAATGTTTGTTGCATGGCAGCGTGATATCAGGTCGACACTTAAAACCCTTGGCACGTGACGGGCTGCAAGAGACATCGCTCTGAGGCGGCTCGTGCGAGCGCTCATGATCGAAATAAAAGAAGTAGTTTTGGCATGGTAGTTGATGACGTTGACATGTCTTTCCTGAGCACGGTGCCCATTTATCTTGACGATCCAGATCGTCACAACAACATTACCCAGGTAGAATTCCATGATGGGTTTTCCTGCTAGGACTGTCTCCTTGCAGAGCTGAAAAATTGCCGCGGCAGCCGAAATTTTCAAGAGCATCCTTTTCACTCTGTGTCGTCCTTTGATGGTGTTTATGGTGAGCATATCTGCTGTCTCCACTGTCACACACAGCTAGTGGAATGCCTTGTGGCTGGGGCCTCTGCCGTGGTCTGCGTGGGGGTGGGTTGGGGCACAGCGAGTTTTCTTATCTTCCCCTCCGATTATTCATTGTTTCCATACGTGTATATGTGTTATCTTGTACCTACGACTACAGTTTGTTTATGTTTATACCTACTCAGCGGCGGGCTAGCAGGCGCACATGCGTAAGGGTATTAACCTTTCTGTCTAGCCTCGCACGCCGCTGAGTGGGCAAACTTTCTCGTGCAAATAAAAATTATTATTATTATTATTATTAGTGAGGTCCACTGTTGAAAAAATAGTGCCTGCAAGCACACTCACCACAAAATTTGTTACAGCCCGCATCAGATTTACCGCCAGTTTTTCAACAGCGTTCAGTGTTGTGTTGGCTCGATTATGCCTTAGCTTTGGAGCATCCGGAGTTCTGCCTCCACTGTGGTACACATTGCAAACGGAACAGGGCTAGCCTTCAAAAAACGCAGTGCTGCACCTTTTTTCAAATCCAGGTTCACTGAGGGTTCTTTGTGCCTGCTCATCCCTGGGTGAAGAACTTCCTCATCTGTCAGCAACACGTCATCTAGGGTCTTGCAGTAGAGTGCGACTAGTATTTCCTTTTAGGTCACCATGGGTTGGTCCTGCACCTCTTCCATGGCTGTGGCCCGGTAAGTCAGCACGCAGGCCTGCTGGTGAGCAAGTTTGTTGCCCTCTACCACGGAGTGGGAAGGTACCCATTTAAATTCTATGGGCTCCTTTGGGGGTCTTTTGTTTTTGAGCACCTGCAGCGCTTTTCAGGGCACCGAGCCCGACTGGAAGCTCCGGTATGCTTGGTGTGAGTCGGTGATTACCCTGGTTTTGCCCGGCAATAGGTACCCCGTCTTGTTCCGCAATGCTTCGATTACTCTTTTAGCAAGTGTATTTATGTACCAGTTTTATTTCACACACACTTGTTCTCACTGTTTATATTATACTCACCAGCCCTGTAGGTATCAGCCACCTGTCTGTTCATATGTTGATCTTTTGTATTTTTCATGTACTTCCTTCCTTCCTTCCTTCCTTCCCCCCCCCCCCCCCCCACACACACACACACACACACTCCTTATGTAATGCTCCTGTTGGGGCCTTTAAAGTTACAATAAATATATATATATATATATATATATATATATATATATATATATATATATATATATATATATATATATATATATATATATATATATATATAAAAAGCTGCCAGCAGCATTGGAAGAATTCAGGAGCGGAGGCGGGGGCAACCAGTTTGAATTCCTGTGCCGACGTGACGCCACACATAACTTGAGCACATTATATAACATTCCCACCCATCTGATCGGCATTCCTAATCAGTTTTATTTCCATATGTTCAGTGACAATGTAAGCCAGTTTTAGATACTATACTTTTATAGTATTACTTTTCCGTACTTCTCACTGCAACGTTTTCATGGCGAGCATACTGTTCCCAGCTGCAGATCACGACAGCCGCGCACAAGTAGCGAGCCTCAGTTTGGGCATCTAGGACGTAGTACGTAGCTGTTGCGCGTCTCGTACGCACTGCAAAATCCGCGTAAAACGATCCAAGCTTCTTTCAGCAAGCGCTGTGACCCAAGGGGGTATCGGAAGTCGAGTGTGTTAGCGCACCGCAGCTCGTACGGCGAAAGGTCCCGCTGCCAGGGATCCCCACCCCTACCCGTTTCGATCTGTTGTGAGGCACAGACCCCAGGCTAGCAGTCGTACTGTAGTGGCTAAATTTTCTCATCTACAGCCTGAAACGGTGTCGCCAGAACCTAGACAGGCCGATCGCACGCTATTTAAAATAGTGAACGTCTTATTTTCTTCCGCTGTGCCCAAAATGACGACAGTGCATGCGATTGAAAGACCAGCGGACAGGCTACCACTCTTGCCTTCGAATCGCTCGGGAGTCGGGCACCTGCATTTGCACCATGATCGAAGAACCAGAAAGAAGCAATGTCAAATCACATCGACACAGAATCACCCCAAGCTTCTTGCTTGTACCCTTCAGCTCTGCGCGCCGTCAGCCGTATCAACGCTAATCACAATTAATTAATTAACGCCTGCCGCGCGCGTTCCGCCGCTCATACAAACTAGAGCACTATATAGCTCCTACGGAGCAGAGTAGCGCAATCCTTTGAACCCCGTGTTTTGCCGACAACATGGCCGACAGAGCAGCTCGGCGCGAGTCACGTGGTACTCAGGGTTCCAGGAGGCGGCCAGCCCTATGGGAGAATACATGGAGATCGACACAACACGGCTGATTAAAAAATGAACGGCGAGTACACACTTTTCAAAACTAGTGTGTCGTGAAGGTAGTAAAGCATTAAACATTTTATCTAAGTTTTAATAATATCGGATGCGTGTACAAATTTTGAGAAGGCAATTTCCAAGGCAATGGCGTTTGAAGCAGACGATTTTTGCTCGCAGCGGAGATGGGCTTTTCGGGTTGGCCGGAGCGGGTCACGTGAATGGTGTGACGTCGCCGTGTCGTCTGCTGCATGATGCCGCTCAGGCAATTTTTAAGAAAAAGTCACGGCCTTGCGGGGCACAAAACTTAGCGCAAATTATTCTAAAATGTTCCATTATTATGTCAAAAATGATTGCCATTCCGTACATCCCCACAATACTGAAAAAATAACGATTTTCTCACGTTCTCCATGCATTTCTGACCGCAGTTGGAACCTCCGGGTGTTCGCCACTAGTCGCCGAGAGGCGGCGTTCTAGATTGCGCTACTCTGCTCCGAAGGAGCTATATAGTGCTCTAATACAAACAACAACAAACAATCAGGGTGTTATGCTGCAGAAAGTTACTTCCGCCAGTTTTAGCGAAATGCGGAGCTCAACCCCTGCTCAGCCGACGTTATTCAAGGTATTGAATTTGGCGTAAGGGTAGTGTGTTCGGGGTATGCGAAAAAGACTACGGTATTGACTATGGCGTACGCCGAAATGACTACGGTATTGATTTTGGCGTACGCCAAAACCACTACCGTAGTCGGAGCGGAGGGGTAGTGAGATCGGCGTCCTACACCGGCACCGGCACACGTCTCCAGTGTTGCCAGATGGAGAAAAAAAAAGTCAGCAGATTGATCCCCCAAAAGTCAGTAGATTTGCACAAAAATCAGTAGATTCTACGAAATCTGTGTTTTGCCATGTTTTGCTATTTCCATTAAACCACACTTCGAAGAAATAGTATAGAGTAACAAATACCATGGTAATATACACAAATAAGAATGAAAAAAACAAACAAGACCAGCTCCTGAGTGAATATTTTTTGTTTGTTTATCAGCATTGACTAGTGTTGCGATTTTGAGGAATATTGTTTGAAATCGAGCCTGAGCCACTTTTGGGATCAACAGATGAGTGCGACAGTGTGACATCTAGCTGTCGCTATTATTGAAACGGAACAAAAACAGACGTTCCGGCAAGTGCGCGCCTACATGTCCAATGGAAGTCCTCTGCAAGCTGCCATCTTTCCTTCCTGGGCTGTGGAAGGTTTTTGACGCAACGCTGTTGGCGCAGAGCACTGTTGAGGCTACGCGTCGTATGCTACGGGCTTATTATTTCCTTTTCGCCTGACCCAAAGTTTGCGTTCAAACGTGGAGAAACTTAATTTGATAGCTTTTTAGGCCACCGAGGAATATCATTATATAATTTTCTTGCCAGAGCCTGCCAAATGAAAGTAAAGAACTGAAATTCGGATGTCGATCCCATGCATTCCGCCGGACGAATGAATGAAAATGGCGACCCTCACCGCTCAGCACGGAGCAGCCGAGAGTTCAGGCGCATGCGCTCACGCCTCTCGCTCTGCGCCGCGGGCTGATTGGCCCACTCGGGAGAGGGACGTTTCGGCGGCAAGATCATAGACGGGCCACACTCTCCCCATGCTCCGAGTGCTTCATTTTTAATTCTGAAAGAGTATGAGTTTCCTTTATGGGCGATCCAGGGAACTGAAGGGGCTAGATAATAAATTTTAATATGTTTACCAAAAAAAAAAAAAAGTCAGTAGATTTTCTTTCTTTTCAGTGAATCAGTAGACCCGGAACGAAATCAGTAGATCTACTGATAAATCAGTAGACCTGGCAACACTGCACGTCTCCATTTAGCGCTCTCTGGGCGGCACCATTTTGTGCGACCGCAGCGCCCTCTTCACACATCCGGGAAGTTCAGCGGGTTCGGCGGGGTAAAACGAGAGAGAGGACACCCGCCCGACTCCGCTAGCAGACGACAAACCGGGAGGTTGCCGTTCTCCATCTTTGGGCTGTATCGGCGGGCTCTACCAATACCACCTACCACCTAGAAGACAAGGCCTGCGCATGACGTTTCGTTAGTAGATCCCCGACCCGCCCCAAGCGGCAAACATCTCGAAGCTTGACGAGAGTAGGGGCCGCGTCGCAACTACGTCGCATTCACTTGCGGCCGCAGCTGTGTGCGTGACTGCTGAGCGCGAGCTGATCGCGAGCTTCCAGTGCATTTGCGACGTGCACGCGAACGCTCCCTCGGCCACGAGCGCGAGCTAGCACGCGCTCCTGGCTTTGAGACGCGCATTTCTAGCGCGCGCGCTCGTTCTGCGGTAGAACGCTTCGAAGCAGCTACCCGAGGTATAAACAGCGCCCTCGAAAATGGCGTCCAGTGTCAGCGTCCAGCGTCCAACGAAGGGCTTTTCAGCCCTTCGCGCAGCAGTAAGGCAATTTCGCTCATGCATTTGACGCTCCGCGTGAACGTCTAACCTCATCGTATGCTACTTGCAAGAGACACTGGCCGTGAGCATCTGTTTCATTATCTGTTACACAAACCACTGAAGCAGGCGATGGAGCAGACGATGTAGCAGACGATGTTGCTCATCCGGGCTAGCTAGGGGGCGCTGAGGGGATCTACTAGTGATGACGTTTAGAGGAGGAAACGCGCAGGCCTTGTGTTCTAGGTGGTATTGGCTCTACCGAACATCGAACTCTCGCTCGTGGCTGCCGTTGTGAAGTGTTTCGCGTTCTTAGAATAGTTGTGGCTACTCTAAAATCATCCTATAGCTCTCTGTTGTTCTATTTTGCTAAATGATCAACTAGCATATCTTTTTCCCGTTACTTAAATAGCAGTTGAGTCAGCCGGCAGTACTACCCTCAACTACTGCTTGTATTGCGGAAGGAGAGCACGTTTTATTTATTATTTCAGACTTCCACTCATGGTCGCTAAAGGCCTACACCAGTACGAACTTTTGTATAGTAAAAAAGGTACAGCAACCGGATTTACTTTTCTCCAAAGAGACCGGCCAATCTGACACAGTTTTCCCTATTTTTTTTTTATTTGCACGCAGGTAACAGCGCAATTGGACCCTGTCAGTCTTTTTATCTAGCATAATATTACACGACAGCTGGCATACCAAAATCTGCACATCTGCGCTTGAAAGTTCCAAAATGACGCGATTTTAAACAGAGTTTGCACGCCAGCCGGACGCTAGCTACAGCTCACTCGGCGGAGCGGACGTTAAGCGGGGTGAGAGGGGGAGTGCATTCTTTTTCTTTTACCCTCTCTGCTATGACCCTAATGGAACGGTCTATATGTCATTCAAGCTTTCTATATTTGTGATTTTTAGAAGTTCAAATCCTACTGTGATGTTTGAACGGTCGGGTTTTCGTAGCGAAACCTAGCCACAGGTATTCATCCATAACAACGACCCTAGCAACGGTTTGTTTGGATCCATGACGTCACACATGGGCTGTGTTCCAAATCTTACCCAAAAAGGATATAAAGCTTTATACCTCCTTGATCTTACCCAAATGGATCCGAGATACTCCGGCGGATCGTGTCACGTGACAGCACAGATTGAAAAACGCTGGACGCTGGTAGGTTTTAGAGCGCCAAGGGTACAAAACCCTTACCCTGGAGCAACATTGCTAAAACACTCAGTTGGGAAACTCGCAGTCGAAACTTGGGCCGCTGGCGTCCACCGAGACCGAGCTAAAAGCTAAATACGACAACAGCGCCACTCATTATCATTTGTCTGTACTGTGGTCACCTTGAGCCAACGTTACTAAAACACTCAGTTGGGAAACTCCCATAGAGACAGCCCTAATAATATGGCCCCAATCTGTCTCCGAGCACCGAGCTAATGACGAACACAACGCCACCATTTCTCCCGCAGCGGCCACTCGAGAAACTGCACGTGACTCCTATTTTTTGCCTTTGACAGGGGTGAACCCCCGTCTCCCCGGCGGACGCGCCTCGTTGAACTACTGAAGTTAAAATGCACCTAGGTCGGGACGCGCTACCTGAAAGGCCCGCTGAGGCATGGTTTTATAAAAACAATATTAATTGTTCCGCCAAAACCTTGCGAAATAAAGATGATAAAAACATCACGCGCCCATCATTTGGTACTAAACTCCAATAAATTTCATACAAAAAGAGTCTTTTCCGTTTGTTTTTACGCAAAAAACAGGCTTTCAAAAAGCTCGATGTGACCATAGTACAGACAAACGAAAAAGAGTGGCGCTGTTGTCGCATTTAGCTCGGTCTCGGTGGACGCCAGCGGCCCAGGTTTCGACGGCGAGTTTCCCAACTGAGTGTTTTAGTAACGTTGCCTTGAGCTTTTACAAAGCATGTTTTTGCGTAAAAACAAACGGAAAAGACTCTTTTTGTATGAAATTTATTGGAGTTTAGTACAAAATGAAGGGCGTCTGATGTTTTTAAAATATTTAGTATGCAGGGTTTGCGGCACAATTAATATTGTTTTTATACAACCATGCCTCAGCGGTGTTTTTACGTAGCGCGTCCCGACTAAAGGTGCATTTTAACTTCGGTAGTAAGCCGCGGCGCGTCCGCTGGGGAAACGGGGGTGGCACCCCTGTAACCTCTTCCGTTGTGTTGTGTCTGTTTCGGCGCCACAATGGCCGATTAAAGCCAAAATAGAGGTAACGTGCAGTTTCTCGAGTGTCCGCTGCGGGGGGAATGGTGGCGTTGTGTTGGCCATTAGCTCGGTTCTCGAGGACAGATCGGGGCCACTTTTTCAGAGCAGTCTCTATGGCAGTTTCCCAACTGAGTGTTTAGTAACGTTGCCCTGGAGTAAGATCGAGTAAATTTTGGAACACGGCCTTACGGAGTCAATATCATAGAGTTATTACAATAAACGCTAGAGGCTCAGCTGGCGCTAGTATCTACGGGACTTCCAGTTGCAAATTGAAGTAGACAACATGCAGTCTACATTTCGAGCCTTCCTGTGTATTCCTATGCATGGGAAAACGCGCGTGAATTTTGTCTCTGCGCCGGAAAATAACATGAATAACTTTTGTCCTTTTGGTTGTACCGGATAATATGTACCTTTATTGGTATTGTGAAAGTTTAATAGCTTTAGTTACAACATTTTTCTTTACCACTGGACGATGTTAAACTTCTCAGGCCGAAACATCTGTTTGAAGGAAGGTATGTGAAAACGAGCAACGATTCTAAGCAAACTAACGATCGAAAGGAATGTAGAGTGTGTTCAAGGTTTGCTAGCATTTCGGTGGTGCTTATATATTGCTAATATGCCCGTTCTGTCATTGGATGAAAATGACTTCGTCGTGCATCTTTACGATCGGTTAAAGGGCAACTCCGCTTCATCTTTGGTTTTGAAAAAAACAATGCAATCCTCTTCAGTATCGCGTAGGAAGACCACACGTCAAATATTACGACGCAGTTCTGTTTAAATGTTTCTTAAACGGTCCGGCAAACTTTGCAACTCGCCAAGTTGCCGAAATCGGCTGACTCGAGCGGGCGAATTCAGGCGCAACCAACAGCGCAGTCAAGGCTAGGGCATGGGCGGAGCTAACATTGAGCTAAACGTCATCATCATGGCCCCCTTTTGCTTGTTTTTACTTCTCCGATCGAGCGTAGCACATGACGTCAGCAACGTTTCCTCTCGGCGCTCAGCGGTGTCCACGTGATTGGCGTACGCGCCTGCGCAGCGCGCTTCTTGGGAGCAGACCAACCGCCCGCCGTGGTCCCGCCGTAACCGCCGCCTTCCGCGTCACAACCACCGTCGTCGTCTCACCGTTTGTGATTATTGCCTCTCGGAGTTTCGTCCACACTGTGGACACCACGTGCGCAGAGTCCCAAAATTATGCCGCAGTTGTGCAGACGTCGTCGAATGCCGTAGACACCAAAACGTGGCGAAGAGTGCGATGCAGACGACATTCGCGCCTGCCGCACGCCCGCCCGTCGTTGGGCCGAGGATCACGTGACATCTCGTAACACGTGATGGCCATGTACTTGGCGGCCAAAGGCCACTGTTGCCGGACGGAGCCGAAGTTTCGGTTTCGATTTCCGCTCGTGTTTAAAATTAGATTTAAAAATATATATCCCATTTTTCGCGAAGCAAACGACGTAGTGTCTTTTACTAGGGCTTTTTAACTCGAAATCACTCATTATCCCTAAATTTTCGGAATTGAGCGGAAATGCCCTTTGAAGAAACATTCGAACGCAAAAAATAAAGCACGTGAGCTACGAAAGGCGTGTCTTTTTATTATTTCCTATGTCCGGCAGTTTTTATAGGGCTAGGGAGGCTCTAGTGAGGGTGGGCGCAACTCAAAACCTGGAGAGCGTTGGCAATTTAATGGCGGCGCCTGAGGGAGAGGATTCGAGAAAGAGTATGAGCCAATGTTGCCTGCACGAGAGCAGACGCCCGCTCTCTTGCAACTCTGTTGCTCCATGCACCTTTCCTCCTCTCGCCTTCCATTGCAAGCAACGAACGCCTTGGTGCAGCCTCTTTCGCTTCCTTCTCGCTCCTATGATTGCAAACAAGGAGGTTAGAAGTACTAGGAGGGGGCACGTTGCAATATTGGTGAAGCCTAGTCATAAAAAGTTTAAACGATTTTGTGCCCAGCGTGACCGCAGAACTGTCTGGCGATCGGTGCGCGTGACATGTCACGTGCGAGATGGATGGTTGATTGTAGGAAGATTCCTTGGAGGCTTGCGCACGCTCCGTCCGGTAGGTTTTATCAGATCGAAGGCTAGGCTGTGGTGTATTCTAGTACACCATAGCTAGACGAAGGCTAGCTACGGTCACGTAATGCGGTGAGAGTAAGGAGGAAAATGCGAGAGGCGAGGCGTCAAGGGAGCATGGCTTGTGAAGGCTACGCGGCTGACGTCATGCCCTCTCCTACCCTTCTATTCTCCATGATTGCAAACGTCGAGAGGCGAAAGCAGGGTTGCCAGACCAGCAGCAACGTCCAAGATGGCAAAATTAACCATTTTTCGCGTTAAAAATATACTTAGCCTATCGGAACAAAACTGGTGGCTATGGAAAGGTAATCAATTATACCTTGTGTAAATTATTCAAGCATCTTGATGGGCCCTTATGACCTGAGTTAGAAAAGAAAATGACCCTTTGCCCCATAGACTCCCAGCAAAATTTAGCAATGGACCTTTTCCATATACCGACGGCACCAGGCGGTGGCTGCACGAACTAAAAATCGAGGAAGTGACCTACCTGCGCTACCAATCGATAATGGAAGCTACGCTACCACTTGCTCCGCACTCTGAGCTGCGTCGCGTGCCCAACGCGACTTTAAAATCCGTAGCGTCCACCCGAACGTCGTGTTTTTCTTTCCGTCCACTTTCTTTTTCTGTGTAACACAATTATATATATGCTGCAATTACGTGTTCTACTCGTCGATCTACAGCCTCATTCCGAATTTCCTCGATTTTTCGTTCCGACTTCCACCGCTTGGCATCGGGCGCTCGCGCGTGCGCAGAACGCTTCTCGGAAAAGGTCCATTAAATGGCGTCCATGTCCCATGATCCCCGATCTAGCAGTTGCACCCACCCTCACTTGAGCCTCCCTATATCGGGCACCTGCTTTTTGGCTCCCCCTATTTGCAAAGATTTGGAGCGTGCGGGTGATGATTTGAACCCAGAACAAGCACCTCCGCACGTATTCATGAGCAGAAAGAATAAAGCAGTATACTTATTTATTGCAAATCTGACTATATTAAGTGGCTTTCAATTTATTTTGATCGTCTGCGTGCACAAGGAGTTACTTATCCAGTGTTTCTGCGTAATTCTTGCCGTCTCTCTTGGTTTTCCACATGTCCTTCGCTCGTTTGGCACGTATATCCCCATGCTGGAAAGCGTCGACGCTGTGTTCGCGCTAACAGTGTCCGACAGTGCACAGAAATGCATGTACGAAGCGGTTTTAACACCGTTTTTCATGCCACGAATTTAAAAAAAAAAAAAATGCTGTAACTGACCAATTACTTCGTCTGCGTGACTGAGAAATGTTCCAATGTGCCTAGTACGTACAATTATTCGTGATATTTGCTCTTATAATCGAGCGCAAAGAGAAAATGCACTCGCTTTTTCCCATAGAAATGCATTACCGAAAATCAATTTCTGACTGCTTGCTCTCTGCTTCAAAATGCAACAGCACACTAGCGCCACCTGAGCCTCTAGCGTTTATTGTAATAACTCCATGCCGCAATACCCTGCGATTAAGGGCCCGTTCACACATTTGCGACCGAGTAAAGCGCCGTTCACTCATATGCAACCGAGTTAGACCGAGAGAGACCACCAGTTTTTAAGCCTCTTTCGACTTCTTAGGACCAGCTCTGCTGCAGCGCATCCGGTCCCAAGACGTCGCAAGAGGCTTAAAAACCTGTCTGGTCCCTCTCGGTCTTAACGTTCACACATACGCAACTGAGTAAGACCGAGAGAGACCAGACCGGCTTTTAAGCCTCTTGCGACGTCTTAAGACCGGATGCGCTGCAACGGAGCAGGTCCTAAGACGTCACAAGAGACTTAAAAACCGGTCTGGTCTCTATCGGTTTTACTCAATTGCATATGTGGGAACGGCGCTTTACTCGGTTGCATATGTGTGAACGGGCTTTAACGCTCAGCGGTGATGAAGTCCATACCCCAGGCTCGGGTAGAAAGTTGGTGAAAGGACCCAGGAACTACGGTTCTCAAGTTCTTCGGGCCCTTTTATTTTTGCGTACTCATCCACCCCTCCGTCGAGGTATTCCCGCAGAATCTTCGTGCGCGGCGTGTGCCCTGCAGGGTCGTGCGGACATTTCTAGGGGGTTGGGAACAGTCGTTGCAAGGGGAAAGGGCAGTCTCTATAACATACTTCACGTGGCAAAGACCAAACGTGCCCCGTTTTCATAACTTCGGTAGCCTACAGCTCCACTTGTTATTTTGATGGAAAAATAGACATTATTATTATTATTATTATTATTATTATTAAGCTGTACTTGGTAATTCTTCTCTCATGAATAAATATTATTAAGATTATTATTATTATTTTACCATTGGAGAGACATAAAGCACCATTCTGCAGGTGCTGTCTGTCTCTCCAACTCTGCGTCCCATGTGCTGAGGACGTGGGGGTTCAAGTTGTTCTTGCAAAAGTCCCGCTGAATGCCGCATAGCTGACGTTCTTTAAAGGACGCGCAGTGTTGACCTCGAGGACGAAGCTCTCTAGTTTGAGGGTAATGAACCATGCGTTGTCGGAGACGATTCACGGAAGAGATAACCATGAGCGTTGGCGGTAAACGTGACCCTCTGAGGAGGTTGGGGGAAGGGGCTGGGGTTGGAATGGGGGGGTCGGGCGTCCGCGTTCAGACAATACAGTTCCGCGAAACCATGTTCGCACCAAGTCGTCAATGACTGTGACTTCGGGTCATAATTCACTGTCTCACCCTCTGAAACTAAGGGAAAGGCGCGTAAGAGACTGTTCAGTTCGCACTGGTAACCTTACATTTGTTGTTGTTTCCAAAAGTTTGCAGCGAGCCTCACTTTTTTTTGCCGGCTCTAAATTTCTTCTTAGTCCGTGTCTTCACGCGCAAACGACGTCACGGAGAGGATCTCGCGCATTCCTTTCCTTTTTATAATATCGTCGCTGGCTAACATGAGCCAGAAGAAATAGCAAAGGATATCAGAAACTCTTTTATACAAGTAAATACAATCGATCACGGTATTTCATCTTATGGGACGAAGAGCAGCCACCTCTGACCAGTGCCGGGACGCGGAGTCGGAATCACTCCTGAGCAACCTTCGCCTTCCAAATTGCAACTTGGTGCGGTGTAGCTCATCCGTTACAAGTACGTCTTGTCGCTTTTTAAATAAGGTTGGTCATTTTCGAGTAAATGTAAGTTTGATCCAATAAATAGAGATAATTTGTTTATTTGCACACGAGGAGGTCAACTTGCTCTCAAAGCTGAATTGCTTCTTTGCGAAAAAAGGAAAGAGTGGAGTTGGATTGGAAACTAAAAATAACGAAAATGAGAGAAAAAAAGAGAAACATCTACACACTATTTAGACCAAAGTTTAAAGTAATTTGAATAAACGAGCTCTCTGCTCTAAAAAAAGGAAAAGAGTGAAAGCCGTTTACAACTCCCTGTAACGCCGAATTGGAGCGCAGCTCTTGAGGAGGAGGAGGAGGGAAGGGTACTGAGGGGAGGGTAGACCCCTCCTCCTCCTTCTCCTCCTCCTCCCCTCATTCTTTAATATGCTCCGGGAGGGTCACTTGACCTCGAGGGGAGGGGGTCACCTGACCTCGGGGGGGGAGGGGGGGTCACGTGACCTCGGGGAGGGGGGCCACGTGACCTGGGGGGCCACGTGATCTCGGGGGGTCACATGACCTAGGGGATCACGTGACCTTGAGAGGGGTCACGTGACCTTGAGGTGTCCTTGAGAGGGGTCACGTGACCTTATGGGGTCACATGACCTTATGGTGTCACGTGTCCTGGGGATCACGTGACCTTGGGGGGACCTTGGTTACGCCGACGGCGACGGCGACGCCGACGCCGCTCAAGTCGGAAATGGACGCCTAAGAGCTGCGCTCTAAAAAGGTATCACCATACACCCTTTTCTCCTATTTAATGCACCCCAAAACTTTAATTCGACGTACAGCGCACTATAGTCGAAGAGACGGCCCCAAATTTTACGAGGCGCTCGATAACGGTGTGATATAACTTATTAAATGCTAAAGTACATATCAAAGACCACAGAAAGAAAACACCGAGGTTTCGCATTATGGCCAAGAAAACCCCGATATTTTTTTTTTGTAGTCAGTAACACGTACATTAACTATTTTAATAAAGTGCACCACACGGCTATCAAGCCTCTGGTGAAAGTTAGTACTGTTAGATCGACGTCAGTGCGCTGTACGTCGAGCTGAAGTTTTGGGGTGTCGTATATGGGACAGGGGTGTAAGAATACACCCTTTTTTTTCGAGTGTATAGTAAGTTAATTAATCAGAGCTTTTGTGGCCTTATGTCCATTTTTACGAGCTGGCTAAGGCCCAGAAAGGTGGTGCAGCTAAAATTTCTCGCTTTTTCTAAGACCCAGTTGTATCTTCACCGTTTCTCTTTGAGGGTCCTATGTAATGGGTTCCTGTCTTGGACTGGAACAATTACACGAAGAGCACCTTTACTTACTTTGGTGCAGCGCCGTCAACCATGGTCTGGATCACATATCCACACAGATTTTCGCCATCCTTCACCGATACTTCTCCAGCCTCTCGTAAAACACGTCCTTGGTCTGGCAGCGCTGGCGTAGGGTCGGTCTCCACCGAGCAGGGTTGTAAAAGTTACTTCAGAAATGTACCTAAGATACAGTTACAGTTACTCATTTGAAAAGGTACTTAGGTACGCACCTGGGTACTTGCTTAAAGGTGTATTTAGGTACAGGTACAGTTACTTTAAAGATATTGTCTTTATTTATTTTTCCCAAATTTGTCAAAATGTAATGGAAGTAAAGCTTTTTATACTAAGGATACACTCAAAAACGAGTTCGATGAATCTGCTTTATTGGTGTCAATGCGACTCAACACCGATGTGCACATCGGTGTTGAGTCCTCGTGTGCCTTACCCCACGCTCCAATTGGTTCACCGAGGCCACAGGTTCCACTGTTTACCATGTCTCACCGAAAGCGCCGAAACTCGCTTATCAAAGTTCTTGCCCTCAGAGCCGGTGCTGACGCCGACGGGCCGAGAAGACGTCGGCCGCATGAAGAAATACACGAGTCGAGTGCATATGCACCTAACCTTCGCGACGACGAGCGAAATGCTTCAAGCTTCCTCGTTTTATTTTTTCTTTCGTTGGTCAGAAGAAAAATTAGTTTATTTTTTTCTTTCGGAACTCTTTCAGTTTTGATAAGTGCAAAATTTGAGTACGATTTATTGAGTGGAACCTGTATTATATACGCGATGTTACATTGCTTTACGATTGTAATTATAATTTTGTTTGCAATTATATTTTATATTGTATTTATTGCAGAACAGTGTCACCACCAGGACAAGATACGAACAACAGAAACGGCGCACATCGTTCAAGTTATCTCCTTCCTTCTATAGCTGCCAGAGGAACTTCAAACACGCAATGAAGTCGATTTCGGTTTGAGATGAAGGAAGCAGGTTGCTATTTTCCCTAAACGGAGTTCCGAAGCGATTAAATAAATTGGTGTCGCTAGAACGGCATCGCTAATCCACCGTTCGCTCAAATTAACTCCTACATTCACTAAAGTGTGTCGTTCGATGAAACATCATAGGCGGGGCTTCGTTCGCTAAAACGTCGTTCGATCAAGTCAGTGCTTCCGATGTCGTACCCAACTCAACGTTAATCACGGCACATGGTAGTGGGTTAAGGCTTCAAGATTTATAGTTTCTACCATTTTGACGAAGTGAATAGAAAAGTACCTGTAAAAAGTAGCTTCACTTAGTTACAAGTTACTGGAAAATGTACCTAAGATACAAATACAGATACTGAGAAATTAAAGTACCTAGGTTTGTACCTCAGGAACAACTTAAGTACCTAGATACCGATTTCCAGGTACTTGTACCTAGGTACTTTACAACCCTGCCACCAAGTCCACGACCTCAAACAGCTCGGCCACGTTGTCTTCGCCTAAGGTTCGTTCCGAAGAGTCGCAGTCACTCGACCAACGGTCGCTCTGCCGTCACACTCTCGACAGGCAGTGCACGGCTGTACGGCACTTGGCAGGGCGGGACT
The DNA here is from genome assembly GCF_016920785.2 of Ixodes scapularis. NCBI lineage: Eukaryota > Metazoa > Arthropoda > Arachnida > Ixodida > Ixodidae > Ixodes > Ixodes scapularis. The sequence continues at coordinate 67,179 of NW_024610060.1, read as the reverse complement.
CTGCGGCCACCGGGACCACCGCCATGGTCACTACGGAGAACTTGAGTGTCCCGAGCGATTCCTCGAGCGTGGCGAGGGACAAGCTGACGTTGACGACGAGAGACGATGCTACCTTCGATGACGAAGGCCTGCATCATCTGCAGTTTGCGCGCAGGAGAGTTTCAGCTTCTACGCAGCAATGTAAAGTTGCTAGGCCGGCACTGCATTGGATCAAGAAATTTCCCATCGAATTTTCGAATATGGGATTTTTCAAACGTGCGGAACTTCAAGACTCCAGGAAACTAGAATATAATTCAAGGGGTTCTCAACGTTCTTGACCTTGAGGAACCTCCATCTCTTTTAGTCAAGGAACTCCTTCCAGTCCTGGCAACGATGTATTAAAGGGTCGCTTTTATTTATTACTTTTTTCGACCAACAGTCGGCATACCCCGCTTTGTTTTGTCTAGCCGTCTGACGGCACTTCGGTCGGGAATGGGGAGGCGCTTTGGGAGTCGACTGTCGCGTTTCAAGGGGTCCCGTGCCGTTACAAGTTGGAATTCTGCTTGTTTATGAGCTTTTCCTGGTATTGGGGAAATGGCCGCGGGCATGTCGCCCTCTTCGTTGCATTTCATGCTGAACCCCAGTTTTCGAACCCACGTGAAAACACTTAACTTGCCGACGAGAGGCTGCTGTCTCATCGCCGCGTGCGTATACCCCTTGACCCTGAGACGCGGGGCCAGACGTAAAGGTTTGCCGGGGAACCCACGGCCGAGACATTAACACGTCACCGGTCGCCAGGCCGTTTGCTGGGAGACAAAGCGCTTCAGAGCTCTCGGAGTCCTGTCTCGGAACTCTTCCGTGACGCCCGGGGACCAGAATCGCGACTCCAGCAAAACGGACGCCACCAAGCGGGAAAACCGGGAACCAGCCGGTCCAGGTCGCTCCGCGCCCCTCCGCGTCTCTGGTGGCTTTCGCGGACACGTGTTGTCGGCGCGATGACGAACAGTGTAATTTCACGAAGGTCCGAAAATTTCTTAAGTTTGCCTGAATGTTCATTAGTGTGGCGAAGCCTCAGTAGATTGTTTCCTTCCACCACGTGTTTTCGATTTCTTGGATGGGAAGGAATCACGGAAAAACGTTTTGATTTCTTGTCTGTCTCGAATCACATTCAAAGTGACGACTTCTTGGTAACTGATAAGGGGTTTCTTTATAAGCATGTAGAACAGTGGGAGGACGACAGACGAGGCATTTCACTGGAGGGAACACCAATGCTGCAGTCAAGTGAATGAGAAGGTTCGATAGCTGCTTTGCTTGAGTTTGGTTGTGTTCGATTAGCTTCAAGTTTGAGCCACCCACGGCGGTCGGTGCGTTGGCTATTCATCTTGGCTGATTTTTGCCGAAAAATCTTCTGGACCACTCTGAAGGATTTGGGCTGATTTCGCAATTATTTGATTCAGGAAAGCCTGCTCGCTGCAAATGAAGAATGAGGGAAATTATTTGTTTTCAAAAGGTGGGGGACCAGTCCCGCAACGTTAGAAGCTGTCACGGCATTATGATCTACCGCGCCTCCAATATTTATATTATACCCCCGTCGAATTAAGCCAACAGCAATATACGTCTAGATGGCTCAGGTTGACCGGCCACAAAAATACTCATTTTTCCCGTTCAGGATTCGAAGTCAAGTTCAGTGCAGAGAGGTTCTGCGTGAATCTCCAATGAAGACTCTCTTCAGTTTGTCCGCATTCATCTCCGTGCTACCGGCTAGAACCATTTGGTTAAGTTTAACTTAGTATCTCTCTGTCTGTCAAATATACTTTTATTCAGCAGTTCACCGAATAGCTAATTAACTAAGGTCATATTTCAAACCGAAGAATATACTAATATCGCTTTAGTGGGACGTAGTACGTAATATAATGCATAACCCACTTGTCAAAATGACTTCTCGATTGCTACTAAAACCTGAATTGAAATACGAGTATCAGCTGCTCAGTGGGGTGCCGGCGGGTTAGCATTATCTTTGGCTCAAGAAGCGCTTGCTTAATTTTCTTAATTTTCCTGCAGCCTGTGTTGTTGACCGTGCAGACGACTGAAGCTGTTTCTTAAACGCGGATACGCACAAAAGCCCGATTTCGCGGACAGATATGTCGTATGGTCAAGGCATGCGAGTTGGCTGAAAATTACTGCCGGTGGGAGAATTCTGCAGTAATTGCCACTTTCCTTAGATGAGCAAAACTAATTAGTATATCACCGTCTCTCCAGAGTCCATAGTTTCGGTTTCTAACGAAATCTCCGAAACGAAAGTTTGACGTGAAAAGAACAAAAAAAAAAAAAAAAGAAGAAAACCACACTTGGAAAACAAAACTATGTTCTGCAATTTTATGTGCACCGGCTACACTGAACAGTCTCAGTTGAAATACCTATAAAATTGTTATTAAACAAAAGAAAATCTGTTAAATTGAACGCGCCACCTGTTCAGGCGGCCCGGCCGAGCCGACGCGACCTGGACTCAGCCGCCATGTTTGTTTGGTGGTGGCGCCCCCTACAGGTCGCTGGAGTCGCGATATGCCTGGCGTGTCTTTCTTTTTACGTTGTTGCCAACGGTCTTTCGCGGTGGCATAGACGTGCCCCAGCCGACATGTCTTGGTGGTTCTCGCCGTTCGCGAATGTGTATCTTCCGTGGCAGATAGGAAGGCCATAAGTCGTATTTTATCCTCGTGTTCTGAGAATCAAGGCTTGTCTTATGGTTCACTCTCGGAGCAATGACCTCTCACCCGATTGGTCGAAAGTGCGTCGTGTGTAGGCGTCGTAGTTTGGTTCCTCTTGCCAATGGGACCAGGGTCGAACCCTGATTGGCCTAAACGGGTTCCAGCACGCTGTTTTAGACCCTGGCCGGACAGGGAAATCTTTGAGTTTTGGAACGGGCTCGTGAGTGACCCCACTTACGTTCAGCTCCCGCGGTGCGCCGCGTTACCTGTCATGCGCGACAGCGTCTTTGTCTTCGCGGCTACAAGGTAGTCGCCGTCCTTACCATGCGCGGTAGGACCATCTGGCGCCGATGCGTCTCAGTCTGTAAGCCCTGCGCGGCAGTTTATTACAGCGCGGAATCTGTTTGCACTTCTTTTTTATGTAACTGTTTGATTTTTTTATTTTTTTTTATCGAAGTAAAGTTTTGATGAACTCGTTAACCCTCCGAGTTGTCGGTCGCCTCTGCATCACCACCGACGCATCCAGCCCTCCAGCAACTAGCTTCATCCACGATCCCCGGTCCTCGACGGCAACTTCAAGGTGGTCCATTGAGGTCGGGGAAAACAACCTACCTAACATCTACTGGGGCCCTGCAAGGACTTTTTTTACTGTTTTTTTAATTTGCATAGAACCTGAGCGCAATGAACGTAGTGACTTAATAAAACTTTTCTTTTCTCGAATTTCGCTTTATTTTAAAACATCTAGGCAAATTAAAATTACAAAAAACAAGTGAAAAATAACCCCCTTCATGACGTCCTTGATCGCTTGAGTGGCCGTGAACTTGTGGAGATAGTGGGCTCAGCGAGCGCTCACGGCTGCCGCACTCCGTGTCGACGGCTCGAGAGGGCGCCACTAAAGCATGTTCTGGATAGGCTGTATGATGCGGGCAGCCAGGGCGGCTCGCATAGCATTTGCTGCGCGATTAACACTAATTCGGCTTGACAGTTCCTTGGCCACAAACGACAGCAAACACGGGGTAAAGATCAGTTAAGAACGGGAGCCACTTCGCGCTGTCATACCTCCAAACGGCCAAACCGCAAGACGCATGACAAAGCTGCTCACCGAAGGCCTTCGGAACGTTCGGAACCGGTCGGATTCTCCAGTCCCTACGACCGCAGCGCCGCCACGTACATCCGAGACCTCTCTATGCTCTCCGCTCGTCGCTGCCATAGAGTTATTATAATGTACGCTAGAAGTTCAACCGGCGCTAGTGTCTATGCGACTTCCGTGACGTAAATTGAAGCAGACAGCAACCAGTGTACTTTTGCGGTGTTCCTGTGCACCCCTATGGGAAAACGCGCCTGCATTTTGCGTCTTCGCCGGAAAATAACACTGAACACTTTGGTTATTCGGGTCGTACCACTGATCTCTATGACAATTGCTGGATCGCGTTTCCCCGCTTGTTCGCTGCAGCGCAAGTGAAGCCACCGGGCTTCACTCGCTTGGGATACGATTTGCCGTTTCTGCTAGCCTTTGCTGCGGTTTTCCAGCGTGCTGACGACACGTTTTCTACTCGTTCGTCGTCATTCGCCGAAGAAGTTTTTTGAAGACTCTGTGTATTGTTGAGACTTGCCGTTGTGAACACGTGGAAAATTTTACGAAAGTGCAGTGTCGCAGGAAAAAGGCACAACGCGTCGAAAGGAAGGGCTGGCGGCGTGTTCAAAGCTTCCTTGGCACGCCGAAGTGCCGTGTCTCTGTGCCTTCGCACGCTTGGATACCGACCAAGAACCGACGCCGTGTGTATGTGTTCAGCGAGTGCAATGTGCGTGAAGCTGTTCGTGCCTCTCGATCAGCGTCTTTTCCCCTCGCGGTTTAGGAACGAGCTTAATCCAGCGTCCACTAGCGACGGAAGATGGGGAGAAGGTACGTCTTTTTTTCGTCCTTAGACGATTTACACAGTACCGTGCACAACAGCTCCTCATCACTGATCAGTGCTGGCTTATTATCAACCTACTTAATTGCACTTGACGTTTGAGCGCGGCTCGCCTAATTGTAATTGGTCAACAGATTGCACACGACCATATCGGTCGCGCTTCAAAGATTTTCATTCTCGCCGTCTTGTACTTTTGCTTTCGAAAACCCCCCTGGCTCCACAACGTTGCCCTATTCGTGCTCCCATGGAATCCATTAGAGTAGATTTGGGACATAGCCATGGTTAATATAGTACATAAGAACACGTACAGATCTCCCCCTTTTATTGATAGCAACTCACCGGAACAGCTGGACGATCCAGAACCCCGTGGCCGATATATATAAATGATCTAAAGGCATCTACGCGCGACACACGTTCAGAACTTTGGCGCGGCGTCAATTCTTGACCGGTATCCAAGCGTGCGAAGGCACAAAGATGCATCACTCGGCGTGCCAAGGAAGCTTTGATCACGCCGCGACACCGGCGACACGTTTTCGACGAGTTGTACCTTTTGATACGGCTTCACGCACATTGCACTCGCTAAACACATTCGCACGGCGTCGGTTCTTGGTCGGTATCCAAGCGCGCGAAGGCACAGAGACACGGCACTTCGGCGTGCCAAGGATGCTTTGAACACGCCGCCAGCCCTTCCTTTCGACGCGTTGTGCCTTTTTCCTGCGACACTGCACTTGCGTAAACTTTTCCACGTGTTCACAACGGCAAGTCTCAACAATACACAGAGTCTTCAAAAAACTTCTTCGGCGAATGACGACGAACGAGTAGAAAACGTGTCTACAGCACGCTGGAAAACCGCAGCAAAGGCTAGCAAAAACGGCAAATCTTATCCCAAGCGAGTGAAGCCCGGTGGCTTCACTTGCGGGAGCGGCAAGCGCGATCCAGCAATTGTCATTGAGATCAGTGGGTCGTACCATGTTCCGCGGCAGGTTTGTAAAAACAAGTGACGATTTAAAGCGAAATTACGATCTAAAGGATTATAGAGTGTGTTCAAGGTTCGCGAGCATTCCGGTGACGCTTATATATTGCTAATCTGCCAGTCCTGTCACTATATGAAAAGGACTCTGTCGTGCATCAGGGATAACAATATGTATTCAAAACATAAACAATAAAATACGTGGGCTATGATAGGTGTCTCTTCGTATTGTTTTCTTTGCCGGGCAGCTTTTATCGGGCACCCGCTCTCAAAGATTTCGAGCGTGCGGGTCATATTTTGAACGTGTAAACAAGCATTCTCCCACAGAGCAGAAATAATAAAGAATAAAGTGGTGCTTACTTATTTAAAATCGGAATATATTACTTGGCCTTCAATCTGTTTTGATCGTACATGCAGTACTGATCCAGTGTTACTGCGTAGTTTTTTCCGTCTCTCTCGGCTTTATAGATGTCCTTCGTTTGTTTCGCACGTACCCCTCATGCTGAAAAGCGCCGACGTCGTGTTCGCGCTAACAGTGTCCGACTGCACATTAATACACGTGCGAAGCCGTTTTAGCACCGTTTTTAATTCAAGAAATTTGAAAAAAAACGACGTAACTACCAATTATTTCGTCGACCTGACTAAGAAATGTTCGAAGCTACCCTGTACGTACGAATTATTCGCGATATTTGCTCTTATAATCGAGCGCAGGGAGCAAATGCACTCACTCACTTTTTCCCATAGAAATGCATTACCGGAAGTCAATTTTTGACTGCTGTCTGCTTCACTTTGCATCAGCACACTAGCGCCACTTGAACCTCTAGCGTACATTATAATAACTCTATGGACGGTGCCTGATCCCACTACCCCTTTCTATACTCCGTTTCACCTTATGGTGTACCGCAGCGAAGGCTGGAAGCGCGAGCTTATAGCGTTGACAGCTGCTTTTACTGCACGAGTGCTTGTGCCGCCGAGATCTGCCCCAGAATAAGGAGCTCGCGCTTACAGCCTTTCCTGCGGTACAACATAAGGTGAAACAGGGTATAGTACGCGCCGCCTTTTCCACCGCTTGGTGGCGGATATGTCGACGGGTTATTTCTTGTTTCCGTACTTTCTAAACTGCATTTGTTTCTTTTCTCATCTAAAATACTGAACAAAAATTACTTTTATAAATAACAGAAACGGTTCGCGCCACTTATATTTTGTATTTCGACAAAAAGAAGCTTTTAGCAGCTCTGACCAGTAGTAAGCCCAGGACCAAAGACGTCACATATCGCGCGCTTTCGGCACCGCGGGCCGCCCCCGTAGGCGGAGAAGGTTTCCGCGTCGTCCGGTTAAAATATGACGCACTGATATTTAGTTTCTCTCTCCGAGCCCGCTGACTTGCCCGAACCCTAAGAGGCAGGGAAACCGCAGAAAAAGTAGACGCCTAAATCTGATTGCAGGGCCCCTTTAAAGGGATTCTTGAACGAAATTTTAGATATACCCGTCTTGTTCAAAAATAGTTTTAATATGATCCAGAATATCCGTAAATGACAATCGCACGTTTGTATTTTGAGCCTGGTGACTGTATTTTTTGTTATAAACGGCCCACTTTGGCAAGCGCTCGGAGAACAGCCAGCGGAGAGCACGTGACATGTAACGCGGGAAAAGTTGGCGCCACGTATAAAAAAATACAAAAAAAGTTTTGGTTCATGGTCGGATTGGTTTGTAGATACAATTATTCCAATAATTAATTAATACAATTATTTAGCTTCGTTATTAACATCTTTTATGTGCGTGCGTGAAATACGGCACCCAACGAGAAGACATGAGAAGAACGCTGCAACTGCTGGAACGTAGATCACTTAATGTCACCAATATCCTGGGCCGGAGAACACTTGGTGGTATCAGTGTATCGTTTTGAAAATCGCTACAAAAACACGTGGGGACACTGGACTTCTGGACCAACTTTGAGTGCGTGCGCGTGTGATGTGTGTGTATACCATTCTTTCTTTTTCGACCACGTAGGCGCGAAAAATCCACACGGACTAGGGCCTTAGTAACAAACAGCAGCCAGATGTTGGCCGAGACTCTGCATTCCACGGGTTACCCAGTCTTTACAGACAGGGTTAAAAACACGCTGCTTCCTTCAGTGTAGCGCGCGTGCGGCCCCGGAACCTGTCACTGCTCTGTTTCGGGCAGCTATAGGAACCGCTATAGTCTCAAAGAATCGTGAAAGGTGCAGAGAACCACGCACCTATTTAAAAGGCTAGACACCAGACTCTCGTTCGGTATCGGAATTAATCAGCCAAATCGCATGTTTTGGAGGAGAGAGAAAGCGCGCGGAAACACTGATAGATTCCAGTCGTTCGTCGCTGCGGCCGCCAAAATCTACAGCCCCGACGCAGACAGGGACGAGGATTGCCGGTGACTTCGAGTGATTAGCTGCGCTGAGACCGTCGCCCGCCTGCGTGCATGAAGACGACTTAAGGCGCGTTCACACTCTTGCAACCGAGTACGACCGAGAAAGATTTCTTGGGACCGGATGCACTGAGCGGAGCTGGTCCTAAGAGATCGCAAAAGGCTTAAAAACCGGTTTGGCCTCTCTCGGTCGCACTCGGTTGCAAGAGTGTGAACGGGCCTTTATGCGCCAACCGCTTGTCAAGGGCACGTTACGTCAGTTAAGTTCTGGTAGCGGTCTACACGGCCCCTTCAGGGCCCCCCTATTCTTCAAACGGAACTGCTTTCTGAATGCGGCACCCCGTGTCTCTGTAAAAAGTTCGCAGGAAAGACCCAGCAAAGGTATGTGGTCCCCAACTTGGTTATCGCGCGTTATAATTCAAATAAAAATTGCTCTTGCTTATTTCAGGTCTTTGATCCCAATAAATGTACCCGTTGCAGTCGTCCCGTGGTGCTGTTGCTTGCTTAATCGCCGTCGGCGTGTCTCAGCTTCGTCGTCTTTGCCAGCGGCGCACCGGCGAAAGCCTAGTTCACATGCAGCGGTTTTTGCCCTAGAGCGGCGCGATTTCTGCCGTCGCGGCGCTTTGGCCAGCACCAGCTATTCTGCGGCACGAGCGCCGCGACGGCAGAAATCGCGCCGCTTTAAGGGCCACCCACACTAGCGAGAAAACGCGCCCGGCGCGCCGATAAATCGGTTAAGCGGGAAGATAAAGGGCGCGTCTCTGCACGCGCTCGTGGCGCTGACTGTGCTTCGGCGACATTTTGTTACTTGCCGCGATCGGCGTGCCACGCGCGTTTTCTCGCTAGTGTGGGTGGCCCTTTAGGGCCAAAATCGCTGCATGTGAAACCCGCTGAAGGCGGCCGATCTGACACACAGCGTTCGGCTTTGGCTATACTCTGTTTCCGCTTATGATGTACCGCGGGAAAGGCTACAAGCGCGAGCTCCTTGCTCTAGGGCACATCTCGGCGGCACAAGCTCTCGTGCGTTAAGAGTAGCTGCCAACGGTATGAGCTCGCGCTTCTAGCATTGTCTGCGGTACAACATAAGGTGAAACGGAGTGTAGCAGACGGCGTTCGTAAAATGGCGTCAGCTGTTGCTGGCTTCACGCGGTGGTACCGTGCGTGCTTCCATTCTATCGGCGTTCGTTGCCATGGTGACGGCGATGAAAGCAGACGGACTTTATGTTGCGGAAGAACGTTGCGGCGCAGCGATAGGTGCGTTCTAAGGCCCTTCCCGCGTGCTTTTCAATGGGCGGAAGGCGAACAAAAAGAGTTCGCAATAAGGACTTAACGCAGAATGCTGCACTTCTCCAGCGCCTTATAATATAACGAGTCTTGCACGAAAAGCATGTTTTCAGACCGGAGTTTGGAGATAGTTTTTTTTACAACAAAATAAGTCTAAAGTATCAATGTGGAAATTTTTTTGGCTCTCTATTTTTGTGCTTTAATTTTCTTTTCCCACCTTTTATGACGTGAGGGGGTTGAAATTTGATTTCAAAATCGTTTCATGGTCCCTTTAACGTACACCGAGCAGTACTGTTTCCGCACGCCGGTACCGGTACGATGCTCATCCAAATCGAAATGAAGAGAAGAGGGGGTTTTAATTTTGAACCCAGGACGGATTCTTTGGTTTTTGCAGCGCGAGCTATCGCGTACGTTTACTCCACGTGCTTCGAGCTACAAAATAGGACCCTTTGCTATGCCTTTCCTACAAGTAGACGAAGAAGTAAGCGTTGCAAGAGGTAAGCAGAAGCTCTGCTTAATTTAGTCGGTTTAAATACAAGACTTTTTAAATCGGGTTAAAGCTTGGTCGCTTGGGCGTAGTCTTATTGCTCTCCACGCGTACCGAAATCGAGGCTTGGCTTGATATCGAAGTGTACACACGGTAATGTTCCGAATAGAAGGTTGGTCGGTTTGTAATTGCTCCCGCCCGATCGAGGTATTTGTTGTCCGGTATAATTAACACGTTACAAAAAAGAAAGTCGAACAGAAAATAATTTACATCGGGGGACGAACTGGCAGGTCCAACCAAACGCCGTCTCGCGAGGATCATTTTACTGGAAATTAAATTAATATTGTACCCAAATAAAGCACTGTCCTGGCAGGAGAGCGCGAGTGCATGACACGTAACCTTTACGTGACACTCCGCAGGTGCTCTAGCTTTGACAATTCTTTATTTGAAACTTTGGCGGACGCGACTTATTTCCTTTCGAGCAAGCAGGACCCGTAACCAACAGAGAGGAGCGCGAACCCTGAGCTTCGTAGGTTGCGTCCCCGGGCTGCCTCAAGGCTGATTCACACATTTGCAACGGTCGCGTTTGCATGTAACCGAAATGACCGCAACAACTAAAACACCGGAAGAACCCTGACTCATGGATTGCTTCACGAAGCTACCCCTTGCATCGCTTGCCATGTTGTGTACACCGAACACTTGTCCCGGTGATTTTGTCGTTACGGTCGTTTCGGTTGCATGCGAACGCAACCAACGCAGATGTATGAACCAGCCTTCATAGGATGCGTACCGTTCAAGGCGATGGCACGCTGGTAGCCTTTGCTGTGCTCTGAGTCCTCTCGCACGCCCTTCGATAAGTCTTCGGCGTCTCGTGAGCGCACGCATACATAGCGCAACGGAATACAAAGAGCGCTTGCGGAGCTTCTGCATATTTTAACTTACCTTCTGCCAAGAGCTATACTTGAAGGTGTGAATTGGTTGTGGTGAAAACGCACTGTCAGCACACGCTCAACAGAAACGCGCATATTTATGGCAGTCAATGAAACAGCTGTACAAAAAAAGCAAAAAAAAAAATAAAAAAACAAAAACAGAAAAACATTGAAGGCGCTTATGTACGAAACATGTCAATTCTGTTTTCCTTCATAGATCCAGGGCCGCACGAACCATATTCTTCCATAATTCGACCCTGGCCACCAAAGTCAACAGAGACGAAAATGAATGACTCAAGCAACAAGCTCTTTCGTACTGTCGACAGCGACAGCGTTCAAGCCCCAGAAGCAAAACGGCAACAATGGCAGCTCTTCTTCCTCTCAACGGGCTTCGTGGTCGCTGTGGTCGCCATCTTCGCCTTCGCCGCCGTCTCCATCAACGACACGCTCTCGCAGCAGAACAGGACCCGACCTCCGGGTGTCAAGTTAGGCCCGGTCACATGGTGGTCCTCCTCTCGCAGCGTCGGCCCAAGCCCCGTCGGGGGAGACGTCCTACCAGAAAGGAAGGTCAAGGTACCCAGTGTGGCGAAGGCCTTTCAGCTCGACGAGAACGCGAAGTCGCGCCTCATGGACGCTCCAACGACGACCGAACCGTTCGTTCCCGAAGAAACGGATGGGCGTGTGCCGGTGCCGACCGAGGACGACATATCAACTAAAGACACGCCAAACTTGGGAAGTGTGTCACCGACCAATGCAGCTCGTAACCCCAACGTCACTCGCAAAGGTTACGTACCAGTTCACTACGTGCTGGAGGTTCAGCCGAACCTAGAACCTTCTCAGAATTTTAGTTTCAACGGAACTGTCGAGATCACGTTTGCGTGCCGGTTGCGAACAGCCTTGATTACGCTCCACGCCGCGCCCGGATTGAGCGTGGAGGTACTCTACCTCACCGCGACGTTCCGGTCTGTCCCGAGGCCCCTGCGCGTTGAGAAGACCTGGCGGAATCTGATCAAGGACGAGTTTGTTATCCAGCTGAAAGACCGACTGCACAAGAACGAGCGTTACAACCTGTCCCTTAGGTTTTCTGGGAAGATGGGCACGGAACCGAAGGGTCTCTACAGGGTCAGCTATAGCGATCGCAACAAGGACGAACGGTGAGCACGGGAAAATGATAACTCGCGAAACAAATAAGAAACAACATAGTGCTGATTTGGTTTTTTATCGTCCCTATCATATTCGTTTACCTCATATCGTAGGTTTTTTTGTGTATGACTATTGACCTTTCCAATGTTTACGAAATCACAGTCCAGCGTGCGATCTTCACAGCCCAGCACATGCGTGTTCGTCACTTCGGAAAGCGAGCAAAGCACTCGCCAAACGCACGAACACTCAAAATGGCCACACGTTCTTTTTTGGAAAGGTTTCTCGAAGGGAAAGGTGGAAACATTTATACTGTTTACAAAAATCAAAGTCCCCACGTGCTAAATCACTGTCCAGCCAGCGCTCGCGAGCAATTGACCTATTGCAAAATTACCCAAGCATCGAGGAGAATGCAGACATTGGTGTTCGACGCCTCGCACGTGCTGGCCTCAGCAGTAGTAAATTTTCTAAAGAAAACGCCTAAAACAAAATGAATCTTGCAAGCGCGTTCATCAACGCTTTATTTTGGTTATTTACCTCGAATATGTTATACGGGGAAGGCGTGCGCGTGTGGCGCGTAACACACCAATCCCTGCATTTGCTTGATGCTTGGGTAATTTAGCAATACACTGTAAAAAAGATGTGTGTATTCTTACACCCTTTTTCCCATTATAATACACCCCAAAACTTCAGTTCAACGTACGTACAGCGCACTGACGTCGATCTGAAGGTGCTAACTTTCACGAGAGGCTTGATAGATGTGTGGTACAACTTATTAAAATAGCTAATGTGCGTGTTACTGACTACAAAAAAAAAAAAAAAAGGAATAATATTCGGGATTTTCTTGGCTTTACTGCACGACCTCAGTGTTTTCTTTCTGTGGTCTTCGATACGTACTTTAGCTACTTTAATAAGTTATATCGCACCGTTATCAAGCTTCTCGTAAAATTTGGGGCCGTCTGTTCGACTATTGTGCGCTGTACGTCGAACTAAAGTTTTGGGTTGCATTATATGAGACAAAAAAGTGTAAAGCGATACCCCCCCCCCCCCCCCCCCCCCCCCTTTTTTTTTTTGTAGAGTGTAGGTTTATTGCAGCCAGCCAGGAAGTGCGCGTGCATAACACAAACACAGCAGTGAACACGCTCTTAAACGCTTCTATGGAAAGGTATATGGACCTGTTGCTAAATTACCCAAGCATCAAGGAGAACGCTGGGAAAGTAAGTACACGCGCCGCACGCGCTTGCCTTCCTTGTATCGAATCTTTGAAGTAAACAAATAAAATAAAACGTTGCCCAACGTGCGTGGAAGATGCCATTTGTTTTAGGCTTTTGTTTTCGAGCAGTTACTGCTGCGGACGTCAGCACGCGCAGCGGGTGTGACTACACTCGCAGCATGCTCCTTGGTGCTTGGGTAATTTAGCAAAAGGACTATTGAACTGCACGAAAGAGGCTTTTGTTTTTAGTAGGTATTAGATTGCAATGACTGATTTTTCAGAAATGCTTGCTTCTGGTAATGCGAAATATTAGTCAGGGCGTGCGTTGGAAACTTTGTGCGATGTTGCTGGTGCTCTCGTTGTAGGTGGGTGGCTCTGACAAACTTCAGGCCAAGGTATTCTCGACGAGTGTTTCCGTGCTTCGATGATCCGGCCCTGAAGGCCAGCTTCGACATCATCATCGTTCACAAGAGGGGAATCAACGCGGTCTCCAACATGCCCGTCTATCGAACTGAGAGAAGGTAAGATAAGGGTCAACGTAATAAGAAATAATAATAATTTTAATACGGACGAATTTAGAGATCTGGTACTTTTCAATGCCTGCTACAGCATCGATGACAATTCGTTAGTACAAATCCTCTACAAAAATTCACAGTAAAAGTGCTAGGACAAAAATACCTAATTGAAGCACATGTGCTCTCTCGGTGGCAAAGCCATACTTTTAGAAAAATCCGAAAATTAAACAATTTTATGAGTATACATTTTACCTGGATATATTTTCGATATCGACAGCTGGAACCAAATACTTAAGATTATCATTATCCTTTTGTAGCATCACGAAAAAGTGAAGACAGAACAGGTCTTACATTTGTTGAGGGCGAAATTATATTTTCGCCCAAGTTAGCTTCACGCGCACGCTTCACGAGCTCGCACTCACAGGGTACCAGCCGGGACGCCATGTTTGCAATTCTGTGTGCGTTGTTGACACATCCCTTATGATTACATTTCTTAGTGAATTATGTCGTAGTCTTCATGCTCTTGCTTATTATGGAATACTGCGATCTGCCCAGAACCGCAAGCCTAGTCGCCGACACGTTTGCAAGGACACCCAAGATACCAAGCTATCTCATCGCATTTACGCTGAACGATTTCCCCTCATTTGGCAAGGGAACGGTATGTATCAACAGGCTAGGTTTGCCAGGCTACAAAGTATTGTTTTTACACCGAGTCAACTAGCCAAGGTTAGTGTAAACTTCTTTCCGTGTTAAGCCATTGTTGCTAAGAGAAAAAAAAAAAAAAAACTGTACGAGGTTTTGTATCAATGCTAATAAGAATTTAAAAAAAAGACGATATTAAAGTGAGTTACAGAACTTTGTAATCAAAATAAAATAAAATATAACCTAAAAAAATAATCTAGTAAACGAAATATTTACAGAGTCTATTGTAGTGTTCAGTTTGGTTTAATACGGCGGATACGTTGCTGTTTTCATGCCAATCCTCCTTTGGCATACTTCGGCATTCAAAACAGCGCAAAAGACGAAGGACCAGACGAAGAAGTAACACGGACGTCTGGTAACTCGTCTTTTGCACTGTTTTTATTTCCGAAGTATGTCGTACCAACCCGCCCAAGCCTCAACTTCAGCATCCTCCTTTGGGTTTCGTTTAGGCCGTTGATGAAGTGAAGTTTGAGTGGTCACGTTAGAGGGACGGGGTCCCGCTGTTCCGGGCTTCTTGTTCGACTCATACCCAAACGGATGTGCTATTGGCAGGCGGCTGCCTCGGCTACTCTTGGAAGCGTGCGACAAGCCACTAGCGTCACGCTGCTCCTATAGATGAAGCATTTCGCATGGACCACGGCCGGACTGGCATAGACATGCAGTGTAGCAGCCATCCTTAGTTTACAATTAATGACAGCTCACCTGAGCACAATGTCATACAAAATGTTCGGGAGCAAAGTCGGCGCTAACTTTTTTTTTTTTACACAAATCCTTGAAATAAAGAACACATATTCCTTTCATGCGCTGGCGAAAAGCTGCGCGATCACCTCCATCCATGCGCAAGCGAGCGAAGAGCAATTTGACAATAAGAGGAGTGAAAAATACTTATCATGTAAAGTTTATCAATGACTGGAACTAGTGAATGTCGTTCATAGCGAGTTCGGAACTGTTGAACAGACAAACGCTTCGTAGAGACATATTCCAGCGCAGATAGGCGAAAAACATGGCAGTATATGTTGCCGCCGTTGCTGCTCAGAATTCCGTGACACACGACTGAACCCTAGGTACGAGCAGGTTCTGCTGGTCGAATGACGGAACACACGTACAGAGCAACGCTGGACGCGGGTATGTTTCGAATGGCAAGGTGCAAAACCTTTACTCCGGAGCTGTGTGCCAATAAAGTGAGGGAGAGGAGGAGACGAGAGCGCGGGGACTTCAGAATAACGCCGAGACCTAGTGGTATTATTGGAGTGTGTAGCATACCTCGGCAAAGCTCACCTCAAGGGTGCACTCACTCATCTCCCTTACCCTCAGAGATCAGGCGTGAGGTGAGGGTGACTGAGTTCGTAAGCCTCGAAAACGCATGATTGTGAGGTTGAGTAAAGGGCGTGAGTTTGTTGAGGGGCGTGAGCTCGGTGATGGGCGTGAGCTCATGAGGTCGGTGAGCTCATGAGTTTGGCGAGACGTGAGGTCCCTGAGGGGACATACATGGGATCGATGATGGTTGGGGGGTGACGTCGAGGAAGGGCGTGTCATGTGACTTCTTCGCACATTTAGTTACACAAACTTTATAAAGCACATTTATTTTATACCCCGTTGCAGGTTAAGCTAAAGGCTCAAGCTCCTCCCGAACCCCCCCCCCCCCCCCCCCCTTCCCCTCAAGTATAGACCTTTTCCGCTTACTCTCGCCCCCGACCGCCAAGTAGGCATATCCGGTATGGGCGACGAAAACATAATAAAACGTTTCAACTTGCAACCAGTAAAAAAATAGAGGGTAGTCAAAATGAGAGTGGGTGACGGTTACGCTGATCTCCTAAATGCAATCTATTGGCGTGGCGACGGCAAAACAATGTTTTCGCCCATACTGGAAGTTACGATATTTCAAGATGGCGGCGCCCTTGTGGAAAAGGTCTAAGCATGGATATCCGAATTCGGCTTCCAGTAGTTAGGAGGAAGTAATTTAAATATTCTCGGTAAAAGAACTTGCACGTACACCACTAAGTCATAGTTTATTCATATAAATTAGTGAATACAAATTAATAACTAACATCCATAAAAAATAAACAAAAATGATTTTAATAGAAAACGCAACTTTGTGCATGTACTTCGTAAATACTGTAAACGACTAAATTTTCGCGAGGACCTAATTTTCGCGGATTTTGCGAATTGCCTACAAACGCGAAAAATACGTCTCGCGAACAATTCGGGCCATATGTGAACGCTACGGCAGCTACACTCGATTTGCGAAAATTAGAACCCGCGAATAATTTCAAATTTTCAGCTTTGGCACGATTCGCGAAAATTTGAGCCCGCGAAAATTAAGTCGTTTACAGTATATATATTCCACATGTTGACAAGTTCGAACACAAGCACACATTGTCCGAGCAACAAAAATCCCGAAAGCCTATCTGATACCGATCACGATTTTATGTCAGGATCTATAAAGTATTACATTTTACGAGGCACGTAGTTGGTAGGTTAGAACGTACGTTTCAGGTTTAATTGATAGGTGCGGTGCAACAAAAAATAAGAGACGCGATAAAAAAAAAATACTATGCAACGATGTAGTACACACAAAGTTCTTCCATTGTTCATTCTTCCAGAAAAACAAAATCCAGCAGACAGTTATTTTAGGTGAGATAATTTGTGGGAACGACGGTAAATATAAAGACAGACCTGTCCGAAATAATTCTACTCGACAAAGAATTGCATAGCGAACCATCCTACCATTAAAGGGCCTCTGACACGCCGAAAAAAAAATTGCTTTTTCATGCTAGGCGTTGAAATGGCATATCAGGACATTACAAAAAAATTGTTTCAGTATAGAGTTACCTAGTTTTTTTTTAAAATAAAAATAGAAATACGAGGCCCGATTCCAAGTTCACGCCAGTGCACTGTGACGTAACAGTGTACCGCAAGGTATCGGGGCGGTCAGAAGGGAGGCATCGCCGGAAGTCACGTGAGTTGTATCCCTTCTCGTGCTTACCGCGAGCGCCTGTGATATTTTTTTAACATTTTTGTTATTTTACGCACCTCCACGAGCGATCCAAGCAGACAAGGTTTCTTTTATTTGCTTTTCATCGCTTAATGTTACTGTAAGGTAGAAGAAGAGGAGTCAGTGAATCGACGCGATCAACTACAATGCCTAGAAGGTGCTGTGTGAGGGACTGTCCCTGCATTTCAGCAACTGAAGAAGAGATCACACTGCATGCATTTCCGAAAGACATACAAGAAATGGACCGGTGGCTGACTGCGGTTCCCGCAGGACAGCTATTAGAATCCGTGGGTAGGCGATGGATATGCTCGATGCACTTTAGTGATGAAGATTACAACCCTAGGCGAAGTTTACTAAAACTCACAAGTCTCGATGTGAGACCTCAACTGCAGGTTTGTAAGTTTCCTGCCCATCTCCCTGCAGCAGCGGCACTCAAAAGGCTTGAATTCAGGCATCACGACGCATCAGTTGCTTGAGCACCTAGAAAACAAGTTATACTCATGTTCTAGAAAAAACACGTACTTTATGCTTGACGTTTACTTGTACTTGTTACACTCACCAGTTCGTATTCTTTAGACGGCAGGCATCTTCAGCCTCGAGAGTATCCGATGATTCAACGACCTCGGTGTCTGAACCTCCAGCATTGCGATCGAGCGTGTCGTATGCTAGCAATCCTAATTTCTGCGAGCGTTCTAAATTTTTTTTCTTCAAAACTTGATAGGTTGTTTTGTGCCCAGTATAGCTCTGTATTATCGAACTGACGGCATGCACTCGTGCACTGGCTTGTACTCGCAAAGCTTTCATCATTGACCTCCATCACGTCGATCCACTGACTCTTCGTCCTAAACTTTTACAGCACGCAAACTTACCAACGGTGCAGCGATAATGCTGAAACTGCGTTTTTTACGATCGCTCGTGCAAAGAGCAGAATGAAAAAAAAAAAATAAAGTCTTAGGCACGGTCGCGGAGAGCACGAGGAGTGAAACTGATGTGACTTCCGACGAACCCACTTTTAGTGACGTAGGTCGATGCCTCCCTTCTGATCGCCCCGACACCTTGCGGTACACTGTTACGTCACAGTGCACTGGCGGGAACTTTGAATTGGGCCTCGTATTTCTATTTATTTTTATAAAAAAACTACGCAACTTTATAGTGAAACAATTTTTTTTGTAATGTCCTTATATGCCATTTCAACGCCTAGCATGAAAAAAAAGGTTTTTTTTTGGCGTGTCAGAGAAGTTCGAAATATTCTATGCAGACGCGAAGTACACACCCACGGCGGTGCATGTTTAGATAATAATAACTCACACCTGGGGGGGGGGGGGGGGGGGGGGGTAAAGAACGCTGCAGACGCTCACTCCATATTTGCACGAAGTTGTCGCGAATCCTTGAAACGAGCAGTGTACACCGAAAAGAATAAAGAATGCTTCGCGAGACTGGCGACGCCCTTGCACGCCAAACAGAGCGCGGCTCCCTCAAGCGCTAGGCCAGCGCGACGACGGAGTCGAAGGGAAACAAACAAAAATGCAAAACATTTCTTTACTGGCGACGTGACGGCTGGCGGCGGAGAGGCGCAAAACGACAGTGACTGTGGCGGGGTTGCAAAAGATGCGCAACTCGCGTGCAACGCGAGCGCCAGCGCCGCGACTACGGCGAGGGCGAGAACTACTTCTGAGTGAGCGAGGTCTTTGAGTTCATGAGTTTGATGAGGGGCGTGAGTTTGTCAGTTCGGTGAGTTCATGAGTTCGTTGAGGGACGTGAGTTAACGATTTCGGTGAGGGGTCGCGTGTTCGTGAGTTTGGCGAGTTCATGAGCTCGGCAAGGGGCGTAAGTTCGGTGAGTTCACGAGTTCGTGGATGAGGACTTGAAGGTGGCTGCGGCCGTGAGGGTGAGTGTGTGTTTCAGCTTTTATATTCAACTGACTGTGAGTGAGTAAGTTCAACCAAAAGTACCGACCTTTGGAGGGTAGACCTAGAGCTATAGCAGCCTTTGTCTCCACTGCTCTCGTTGAAGGTGCTAGAACGGGGAATGCCGGCGTCTGGCGTTCGGCTTTGGCATTCGAACGCGCTCGACGAGTGCAGTGGAGACAAAGGCAGCTAGCTTTAGGTCTACCCTAGAGTCCTAACCACTAATCATTCGAATCAGAGCACGGCGATCTGAGTGGCTTCGCGTGCCCTCGGCTCCTCCTCTCCCTCAGTTTCTAGGGTACATAGATCGATAAACACAGGCCGCGGGAAGGCGCGGCCAAGTCGTTTAAGGCGCATTAGAATAGGTCGGAGCTGGCAGCGTTTCGCAATGCGGTGTAACGTGGACGCTGTCACATGTGGTGCTGCCAAGCCTGAGCGGCGCGCCCCCTGTGTCGCACGCTCCCAATAGAGCTTACGATGGGCCAGCTGAACAATGTTTACACCACACACAAAAAAACACCATTTACACTGCTGAACTTGCCACTGTTTAAGTCCAGCAGTGTGAATGGTGTTTTTTGTGTGCGGTGTATTTTTGTGTACCTGGCCATGAACCAGCAAACTCAGCTTTAGCCCGTCCTAGAGCCTTCCTCGAGCAAGGGTTCCTGTGATCTAATGTCCTGAGGACATCGTTTCAGAGGTTGAACTAGCCTGAGAAGGAATGTTGAGGCCAAATGAGCGGCTCCGTGTAAACAATAAACCAAAGGTACTATCGGGGAAAAATGAAATGCGAACAGAGGAGCGCGTGGCTCCCGGTACAGGCTGCGCCGCCTGGAAGTGAGCCTAGAAGCGAGGGTGCGTGGCCTACTTTGATGTGTTTACGCCCCTCCCTCTGTGCTCCCCAAGCTTCAGCAGTGCGCCTCTTAGTGCGCTGAAAGCAATCACCGTTATCTTTGCTGGCTCAGCGCGTGCAGTGCTAAGAAGCTCGCCGCACTCGCCGAGCAGGCAAAGATAGCGGTGACAGCTTTCAGCGCACTGAGAGGCGCACTGCCGAAGCTGGGGGAGCGCCAAACGAGATGCGTGAACACATCGAAGTAGGCCACGCACCCTCGCTCCTAGGCTCACTTCCAGGCGGCGCAGCCTGTACCGCGAGCCACGCGCTCCTCTGTTCGCATTTCATTTTTCCCCGATAGTACCTACCTAGTTTTCCAGGCAAATGGCTGCCATAAATCTGTCCTTACTTCGAATTTTCAAGTTCGGATTTGAGCGCAGAAGTGTGAGCAGGCTTAAATGTAACGGAAATGAATTGCATCCCTATACTTTAGAAACGGGATGTATAGTTATTTTTTAATTTTTTGTAAATTGTGGTAAAAAACAACAACAATAAAACAACGACAGGCAAGGCTTACGTCAGCTAAGTGGAATCGGCTGGACGCTGGGTGCTTTCTCCCCACAGAGGATGTCGCGTGACCTTGAAACCCTCTTCCGCATTTACCAGCAAACCATCCCAGTGGTGCTATTCTGGTCACAAACGGTCACGTTCGTGTTTCTAAAAAAACCCTCCCCCCTACAAACAGCGCGCTCCTATAGACTTTTGCAAGCTGGGCGACTGGCCGCCGCCATGTCTCTGCTCGAGCAGGCACGCCCGTGCGATTACGAGCTTGCCAAAGCTACGTTCACCCGCGCGTTGCACGCGCTTGCACGCATGGGGCACCACTTGTGGCGCCATGCTTGCAATTGTCTATAGACCTTTCCAGAAAAGGGCTGCTCGCCGGTTTCATTTTCAATGTTCGTGCGGAATCATACTGAAGAGACTTCAGAACCACCTCGATGCAACGCAACAAATGCCGGACACGATGTTTGGATTCAGGAAACACCTCGGTACCCAGGACGTGCTTATTCAACTCAAAGAGGACATCCTTGTCCCAGCCACACGTAACTCCCCGAGAGCCATCCTCGCTCTAGATCTGAAGGGAGCGTTCGACAACGTAGCACACGAGGCGATCCTCCGAAACTTAGTCAAGACAGGCTGCGGGGAAAGGACATATAACTACATAAGTGACTTTCTCTCTAACCGCACAGCCATACTTAAGATCGGGGACATCACCTCCAAAGCACCCATCAACTTGGGATGCAAAGGGACTCCCCAAGGTTCGGTCCTCTCCCCCCTGTTATTCAACATCGCGCTCCTGGGCCTCCCTGAGCAGTTGGGACGAATACCGAACTTAAGCCATGCCCTCTACGCGGACGATGTCACCCTTTGGACGGGCACCGACTCCCTCGAAGGCTTGCAGGACACGCTCCAGCTCGCCGCCGAGACGGTGAATCAATACGCAAAAAGCTGCGAACTGTCCTGCTCGCCACAGTAATCCGAGCTTCTCGTGGTGAGGAGACGGCGAACCAAGAAGGACGACGACAACATCCACGTCACTCTCGAAGGGCACGACATCAAGACAAGCAAGTCCCTCAGGATCTTGGGCTTGCTAATTCAAGCGGACGGCAAGAACGACGCAATGGTACAACAGCTCAGTAAAACCTCTGAGCAAGTCATGCATATGATACGCAGAGTCACGAACCGACACAGAGGCATGAGAGAGAGCGATACGGTCAGGTTAGTTCAAGCCTTCGTCCTCTCGCGCATAACTTACGCTGCTCCCTACGTCACCCTGAGTAAAGCGGAACAAGACAAGCTCGACGTGCTCATACGCAAGACGCTGAAACAGGCAATCGGATTACCCGTGAACGCATCTACGGACAAGCTACCTCGTATGGGGCTACATAACACCGTGGGGGAACTCATTGAGGGCCACTTGTCAAGTCAAAGGACACGACTCGCTCACACTCAAACCGGCCGCAACTTGCTGATTAAACTCAAGCAGGTTCCACGGGACCAGACCCTGCCGCTGGCACTCCCGGAATCGTGGCGCCAACACATCTTTGTTTACCCAATCCCTCGAAACATGCACCCGAACCACCATCAGGGCCGCAGAGCAGCAAGAGCAAGAGCACTAAATGAGACATACTCCAGAATACCCACGACGACGTATACCGACGCAGCCAACTACAACGGCAAACGAGCCATGGTGGCCGTGGTGACAGACGGGCAGAAGTACCTGACCAGTGCCTCCGTCCCACGGGGAACGGCTAAAGAAACAGAAGAGCTTGCTATCGCCCTCGCCCTCACACAAACGAAAACCTCCACAATAATCACGGATTCGCAAGAGGCATGCCGTAGCTTCCAGTTGGGCTGGGTGGCACCTGTCACGCTACGTATCCTAGAAAACAAGGCACCGGACAGGCAGGTCGACATTGTGTGGACCCCAGCCCACTCCTCCATGAGAGGCAACGAACACGCCCATCTCACGGCCCGAGACCTCGCCCGCCAGGCCACGGAGGAGACAATGGAACCCACACCCCTCACGACCTATCAAGAAATTACACAACATTACAGGCTCAACAGAAGAACATTACCCGCACCACACCCTTCCCTCACGAGAAGTCAGGAAACCACACTCAGATCACTACAGACTAACACATTTCCCCATCCAATTAGGATGCACCTGCTATTCCCCACACAATTCGATGCCCAATGTCAATTCTGCAACCAACCCGGCACCCTGAGACACATCATATGGGAGTGCGACAACAACCCAGACATGTCACCCCCTTTTCCTTCCCCTACCCCCGAGCAGTGGGAGACACTGCTGTCCAGCTCCCTCCCTCAAGATCAGCTCTTGCTGGTGGAGAGGGCCGATCGAGCCAGGACGGCACATGGGTACCTGAATTGAGGATCCACCCCACAGCGTAAAACGATTAATAAATATGTTTTGTCCTCCTCCTCCTCCTCCCCCCTACAAACAGCGCGCTCCTATAGACTATTGCAAGCTGGGCGACTGGCCGCCGCCATGTCTCTGCTCGAGCAGGCACGCCCGTGCGATTACGAGCTTGCCAAAGCTACGTTCACCCGCGCGTTGCACGCGCTTGCACGCATGGGGCACCACTTGTGGCGCCATGCTTGCAATTGTCTATAGACCTTTCCAGAAAAGGGCTGCTGGCCGGTTTCATTTTCAATGTTCGTGCGTATCGCGCGTAATTTGCTCGCTTTCCGAAGCGACGCACACGCGCGTGCTGAGCTGTGGAGATCGCACGCTGAGCTGTGGATTTGTAAACATTGGAAAGGTCTATTGGCCACAGCGCGCGTGTAATTCCACGCGGTTCCCTTGGGAGCGTTCGCGAAACACGAAAGCTACCGTTTGCCGTAACTGTCGCTCTTCGAGTTCGGACCCTGACGACAAAGTGACGTATGACCACGTATGACCTACGTAGCACATAGCGGAAGTCGCGCAACTGGTTTAACTGCAGTATTGCTTGACACACTCTACTCTCTGTTTCACTATGAGTGCGAGCTAGTGCGAGTGTAGGAGCTCCACGAACGTGCTCCGGGCTTTCAACGTTCTCGTCGAGCAGGCGCGCTTGTGCAGTGCAAGCCAACGTTCGTGCAAGGAGTGCAAGCGTCGTTCGGGGTGATGTGCTCGTGCTTTTAACTTCTGTTTCTATTGCCACGGCCGGACTGGAAGCGCGCTCTCTCTTTCTCTTCTTAAGGGGTATTCACACGAGGGAGAAATCCCGGGGATTTCTCCCCGGCACGCGCATACCACAACGAAAACGTCGGGCTTTGCGATGTGCAAAAGCCTTGCTTTTTTATCTCGTGATGCGCGTGAGAATACCCCTTTACGGCCTTTGCAATCGCCCGGGAGTCAATAGCATTTTTTCTCCGTATGTAGTTCACTTACTTGCCGCCAGGGGCGCAACCACCTCACCCCACTTCACCCCACTTGGAAAGTCCCTTCGAGCTGCTTTGCGCTGGTGTTCGAGCTTCGTAGGTTGTTGTTTTGGCAACGGTTCATTGAAGTTCGCTTCGATTTAAGTCACTCTACCGACAGGCAGTGTCGTCAGCAAACTGCTTTCCACCGTGACGAAAACTCAGCTGGATATGTGCACAAGCCCTCAAGGAAGAACTTTAGGATGTAATATGCACCGTGCGAAAATTGTATAGACTACTGCACCCTCGTCTAGAGCAGCTGACCGAACTCATGTGCGGCCTATGAAACGATGGTGCAGACCACGGCAATGGATAGATTAGGCCTGCTTACGTTTCGCGAGAGTGTACGAATTATTTATCATTTAAAGTTCCTCCACATAGAAGGGGTCCGGCTTCTCTTCTTGAGTTGCAACAAAAGTCCTGGAGGTAAAGACGAGTTTAGTTTTTCCACGCATTCGCTGTCTGTACTTACTACTTTTTACTCCCGAATCTCTCGGAGATGTGCGTCAAATATTCACCGTTTTGGGCTCATCAGAAGCGCATTAGATAGTAACTGAGGGTCTAAACGTAAGGGTCAGGTGTCAAAGGCTATAAAAATCTCGGCCGCAAGTTGCGACAGCGCTGAGATACACTGTCAGACGCGCTCTCTGCAAACGGCAAAGGGTAGCCCAGGGGTAAGGTGACAGCGCCGCCCGCGAATTGCGGCGGGAGGTGGTGATTGCCCCAATTGCAAAGGCCGTAAGAAGAGAAAGAGAGCGCTCGCTTCTAGTCCGGCCGTGCTATTGCACAAAGGGGACAAGCTTTGAGCAGGATTCTAGAGCGTAGAAAATGGCGGCGACGCTTGTTGCGCAACGATCGCCCGACCAACGCGTACAATGACGGGTTTTCCGCGAGCACCTGGTCGCCTTCGGAATGCACGACGACTGTTTTTGACGACAATACCGCTTGTCAAAAAGCACCGTGCAATCGCAGTGTGACCAGCTGCGCGACGAGAGACGGTGACCGCCTGGCTGTCAGCCGCTGGCTGTTCCTCGCAAACTCTCCTTCTCCTCATACACTTCTTTGCGCGCTCCCTCACAGTCGTCTTTTTTTTTTTTTTTTGTTCCTTTAACATTACAAGTTCTTTCGTCGTGAAACACAAATAACTGTGCCTTTTTGAAGAGTGTTTTGGTTGTGAACAAATGATGACAAGATATGCATTCAGGTATGATGGTCCTGTAGGGCCTCCTCTGAAGGCGCGAAGATTCCGGCGTATGGGTATTACTTTCTGAGTCGAAGAAACATAATGTCTAAAACTGTAGAGCAATTAACCTCAACGAGTTGTAACTCGTGCGTCAAATAAGGATTTATTTTAGCCCTCTAGAGTTGGGCAGAGGAGGTGTTTCAAGTCCCCTGAGGAACATCACAGGTTGGGCAGATCGAGCTGATTGTCGTGTCGTCAATACGGTGAAGGCCCTTACGGGGAACGCACCACCACTGCCGAGTCAGGTAAAAAGGGAGGCACAAGCTCGTGAAAGCTTCGTAGACAGGAAACAGGGACTCTAAAACCTCATGTTTGAACAGTCACTGAGCTGCGGTCACACGTCTGTGCTCCGGGCGGGGCAACTGCCCACCGGCATAGCCTTTGTAAACTACCATCTCCTTCCCTACTTCCTTGTCTATCCTCCCACTTTTTTTTATACCCTGTTGCTGGTTAAGAAAAGCAAGACGAACTCGTTCCGCAGAGTCTTACACTCTTTCCACTTTAGCAGAGCGAACGCTGGAGAGGAGGAGAGTCCCTTCTTGCCTCCGCTCCATCATTCGCTCGTTAAAATGAAGAGTGGAGGGCTTTGTAAGACGAGCTTGCTGTCTTTTTTTTTTTCTTTTAAATTTTCGGACTAACACACTCCTAGAAAAATATGTGGTCAATATTTTCAGTTCATTTTCCGATCTTACAGCTCAATGTGTACTCAGGCATTATAGAAGTTTATATCTTCATGTGTGATCGCAACTGTTTTTAGATGCGCGTATGGACACGAGCAGCGGCGACTAGCTTGGCACAGAAAATGGCCATGGACGTTGTGCCCAAACTTATCGACTTTTACGAAGACTACTACGAGACCAAGTATCCCATGCCTAAATTAGGTAAGGTGAGAGGAAGCGATCAATGAATTAGGGTGAGCAATTATCGCAGCACTGCGTCGCTAACTTTTTTTTTTTTTTTTGCAGTTGCGCAGTAGACTAACATATACAAGCGTCAATATTTTAAATAAATGGTTATTAAAGAACCCGGATTCCTGTGTAATGTTCGAAATGATACGGCATAGCCGATTCTAGTCATATAGAATGCTTCAGTTTATAATGGCGAATGTTTATCGAAATTAAAACAAAAGCAATCAGCACACGGGACAACACAAATACGAGTGTCTTGTGCACTCTTCCTTGTGTTAGTTATAGCAGTTAAAAAAAATTATATTTGTTAATATATATATATATATATATATATATTAACAATACCACGTGCACATGCAGGTTTCGATGATTTTAAGAACTATAAAATGGCATCCATGGAAAAAAGAGACTGACGACGTGGAATAAGCGTAGAAAGTGTTGAAATAACGCTATGCGCCGCCATACTCCCTGCTGCATCGTGACTCCACGCTCTTCATTTTTAGGACCCACGATAAAACGAGGCTTCTTTGTCATATGGCAGCGCAACATTAACTTATTTTGAGATTGTTTTAATTGGGAACAGTAGTTGAAATAGCCAGCCGAAGTAAATACTCGCTTCAAACCATATATGAACGCTATGTACTTCCGCCCAAAAAGCGCTCATAATTGAAATGTTTCACAATAAAGTCATACCACTCATCAGCATGCATAAAGACGCTTAGAATTATGTCCATTTCAGACATTGTTGCGTTCGCCAACTGCTGTATCCCGATGTCTGGCTACTTCGGGCTGATCTTCATGAAGGAACCGACATTCCTGCTCCTCAACCCCCCCAAGACGATGGTCAAGGATGCCTTGCATCGGTTGTCGATCCTTGCGCGCACAATATCGGCGCAGGCAAGCGACAGTGATATTCATGCTTCTATGCCTATGCATACAAACGTCAGAGTCATATGTATGATACGCCATGGGTACCAGGTTGGGCTGAAAGAATTATTTGACCTCTGATTTACGGAAGTCCATGCTTCTATTGTGTTTGGTTTTCAAATGACTTAGAAAAGAAATTTAAACAACCGGAGGTTATTTCTAATAAATCAAAACCATCAATTCTTAATGTACGTGTACATCAGCTAAATCAGTTCGCAAATACAAGCCTGAAGCATTCTTTTAAATAGAACATCTAACCCGCTGGAGATAAGGCTTTGTGTTAATGATGTGATACGTATTGGCGCACATGATCAGTAATGCTTGATAGCCGTGTGGCAAGTTTCCCACGCTCACACACTAGGCGGAATCTAACATCCACACTACTCAAGCTTAAAAAGCACGGTCTCTTTGTCGTAGAAGCTGCGTCAACTGCACAAGTTTACACATCCGTGCGTTGAACCGCTTACGACTACTTACGACGAGACAATGGCGCACTGGTGCCGTATGTAGGTATAGCCCTGGCACACTTCCGATTTACGTATATACATTTTATATTTTTATCCGCGTCCTTTTTCGCACCGTGGGCTCGAAATAATCCGGACAATGTTACCAGCGACCATTGGTTATTGATAGTACGTAAATTTGATTTCGAAAATACTTAAGAACCTTGAGTTCAGTTATACACCAAAAAAGAAATGTTCCAGGGTTACCCGATTGATGGCGTCAGTCGACAGTCTTGTCTTTCGTCGGAAGCGGTCCCGAGCGGGCGCAGCATGTCTGGTGCCACAGGAGGCCGATGAGACCTGCCGTGCGGCGCGAGTGATTTTGTGTCCCTGGTGGGAGATGCGCGAAGCCCGAGAAGTTCTTTCGGCCTTGGCTGGCTTTGTTCGGACACTTTACTCCTTATCCACCGTGGTCTATACTAGAGGTGCAAAAACGTTTTAGGCCCGCGACCCGTAAAATACCCGAACGCCATCCGGCAACCTCGCCCCCTCCTCTGACTGTGCTTAACAAGGACTCGGCTCCCTGGGGCTCTCGCGACCCCAACTGTGCGCATTTCTGCTCCAAACGACTACTGTACTACGAGCATACCCACTTGATGAATGACCAGTCTTATTCGGCCTCGCAACTTCGGGGCTTTCGATCGGATTAAAATGCCAATCGAAGTGTCAGCTATGGAACAAAGTCTTGTTGCCGATTACTAAGATTTCGGTAGTCCTTGGTGAGAGAAACATGCAGATATGTTCTAAGCTGATCTTTCTCCAGGGCCGGCAAGAAATCTGAGAGAAAGGAGGAGATCTCTGGTTGGAATGATTAGTGAATAGACAGAAATCCAGTTGCCTTTGTCTGAACTCAATCTTCAAACGTGTTCGTACGCGAAAGCCGGACACAGGACACCGGCGTTCCACGTTCAAACGCGTACGAAAAGGGCGTGCAGTGGAGACACAGGCCGCTAGCTTTATTTCTACCGACTAATTCTTCCAACCAGAGCTCGGTGTTCTGACGTACCCGCGCGCTCTCGTCTCCTCCTCTCCCCCACTTTCTCACCGTATAGTCTGTGTTGGTTTCCGAGTGCTCTATCAGTTGGGAAGCTCGCTGTTGTTATTCTTTGTTCACCCTTTAGTTGAGACGGCGGCCAAGGCCACAAGCGTGAGCTAGCACTCGCTCCTTGATTTGGGACAAGCCTTTTTTAGCGCTAGCGCTCGTTCTGCGGAAGAACGTTTTGAAGTCGGGATCTCTTGCTCTCGGTCCTGTTGCATTGGTTGCAGTCTCAGCTTAAAGGGTAACTCCGCGGTCAAAAGCCGAACCAAAATGAATTACTGATATCGATTTACGGTGCCTAAATACCAGTCTTGGGTAGTAACGTGTTACTAGTAACGCGTTACTGTAACTTCGTTACTTTTTTGGTAACTTGTAACTGTAACGAGTTACTTTTTAAAAATGTAACTTGTAACTGTAGTTCTATTACTTTTTTCTGAAGTAACGATGAAAGTAACGACGTTACTTTTGTCGTTACTTTGCAGTGTTTTATGAATAATATATCACTGAACGAGGGTGCAATTAAGCCATTCCTTGCACTTTCCAAATCGTCTATTCCGAAATTTCGAGTGTCAAGTTGGCCTTGCACAAAGTTGTGAATACGTTCTCTCTCGCGAGTCACGAACCGAATATAGCCACGTGTATATTTTATGAAAAAATATCTAGTTATCTTTACGCACGCACTTGTACTTCGTGCCTAAACACTACCATCTTACCGCCGTATTCAGAAACCTCACTCGAACTCTACTCAAACTGAAGGGCCCCTCCACTTCCTCGAAGAAGGCGCGAGGGCCGGCGGTGGCCAATCGCGACGGCGGATCCGTCCTCGCGATTGGCCAGCGCCGGCCATCGCGCCTTCCTCGAGGAAGTGGAGGGGCCCTTCAGTTTCAGTGTAGTTTGAGTGAGGTTTCTGGAATTCGGCAGTTAGTGTCTTGAAGCACTACCTCTGCTGTGTTTTTTCTTTTTTCTGTGCAAACGCTTTTTAATCGGGTGAATCAACCGTAAAACAATAATACACGTGAAGGGCACTGCGCATGTCTCGTATTTTGATTAGCGCCACTACTCCGCACTGCGGATGTTTCGTATTTTGATTTGCGCCACTACTCTGGCGTGGAAACTTTCAAGCACTAACTTGGAGAAGCAACTGCTGTTAAGTTACAATATGAAGTAAAAAGCGTACTTTTTTTTAAATTTTATGCAATAAAACGATGTGAGGGGCGTTTTCTAGTTTTTTCTAAAATTTTGTTTTGTGTTATAGAAAAGTAACTGTAAAGTAACGTCGTTACTTTTTAAAAGTAACTGTAACTGTAACGCGTTACTCTTTTGTTGCGGTAACTGTAACGGTAACTTCACTACTTTTTTCTGAAAGTAACTGTAACTGTAACGAATTACTTTTTAAAAGTAACTTACCCATGACTGCTAAATACGAGCACTTCCAAAATATTGTCACGAATGACAATTGATAAGGCGACGAAAAGTTAAACAAACTTAATGTCTAATGAGGCAAACTTAAGCTCTACCCCCCCCCATAAAAAAAAAAGGAACAGAAGAGCGTCGCGGGCGTCGATGGCGGCGTATACAGCAGGATCGAACGCTGGGGCGAGACTGACTCCTCCTCGCCATGCGGAGACCCTTTTGTACATAGGTGGGCTTCTGGAACGATCCGCGTAGAAAATTAGGCGGACAGTACATTCTGACCTCGAACATGCAGCAGAGTTCTCGAATTTACCAGAACACCAAATTGCAAGAATAAATAAACGACGCGTCGCTCCCAGGATTTGAACCCTGGCTCTTCGCGTGGGAGGTATTCACGATAACCGTTAGTCCACGGCCGCGATGCCTACTTGGCCAGCTACGCGTGCGGCAATATTAAGCTACTCTAAAACCGCGATACACCCTAAAACCGATATTAAAAATGCTACCCCCATGCTTCTCAGCGGGCATTCAGCGAGTTGGCTGTTGTCGAGCAACCTTGTGCTCCGTTGTCATGTTCGTACTCAAGGAGGTTACTTTTCGTACTGACTTCGTCTCACCCTACGATGGACTAAAGACAAAAGCTACAGACCGCCAGATCCAATCACTTTTTTTTTCTTTATTGACGCCAGATCCAATCATGAGCCACTTAGAAATTGTGCGGTATTTCGCTTCGACGCACGTATCGGTGCCCACGTATCGGTGCCCGCGTCTCGGATCACTGATGAGGTGACAGGTGGACAGTGGTTGGAATCGAAGAGCACTGAGTGACCCAACAATTTTACATAAGAAAGCCACGACATACAGGCTCTTTGCAGCTTCAAAGCTATAGAAATGATGAGGCGCTTTTGGATTAAGCATTATTCGTCCATCCCTAATCAATGTAAAGCGTGTCATAGTATAGCTGGAAAGTGATTGGACCTGGCGGCCCGTGGCTTTGGCCTTTGGTCCCTCGTAGGATGAGACAAAGTAGTTCTTTCAGCGTGTTTTTCTGCAATGTTTACAGCCTTCCCAGCGGACGCTTTCTGCTTGTATGTCAATTTTTAGCGACCGATGCTTGTAAGCACTTTTCGGCGATCGCACAGGAAGATTATTGACTTCTTACTCACTGAAGCGCGTCGTGGTGCCGAAGGGGGCGTTCTCTGGTGGCCATAGTTTAGTCCTATTCCTGATGAGTACAAGCTTACGATTAGCTTCCACAATGCTTCTGCAACGTGCATTGCACAACGCCAAGGTTCTAGTTACTCTCAGAATACAAGGGGGGGGGGGGGGGGTGGAAGGTGGGGGCTCGTTCTAAACCTGCGATGAGCCTGCGTTCATCGCGGCGAACTCGCTTTTTGGCCGGCCACTTTATGAATGTGTTGCTACGGATGTTTGATATATCTGCAAAGCAAAAATGTAAAACAACCGTAGCATCTTACCTGACTGATCGGGACTGCTCTTGCGACTGGGCCATTCGTACGTTTTACTGTACTGCGGTGCAAACGTTCTGTCACACGATGACCATGAAGCTTATCAGAGGGGTTGGCATCAAACAAAACTTTGATATAAGATAGCGACAAAACTAGACGAGGGATAATATATATATATATATACGGAACAGCGCCTGGGAACAAAAGACGGCACTCGAGAGAAATATGCTCAACACAATATTAGCTCTTAAAGGAGTTAGCCGAGGAGGTTGCCAAAAAAGAGATCAATGAAACGTTTCGGGCCTGGTAGGCTCTTCGTCAGTCAAGTGAGAAGACTTCGTTCTCCTTTTCTTTCAATCAAAGAAAAAACGGCCGGAAAAAAGAAGTTAATTGGAAAAATGCTTACCGTTTAGCGGGTGCCTACTCAACTAAATTCTCGCTTAAAAGTTTAATATATCCCGATACCAATGCAATAAATACTATGGAAATAATTAAATATAATATTATTACTGCCATTCTTATCATAAAACCAGTTTTTGGGACATGTGGTTGGGTATAACCCAACTATACCTGGTGTCATGTGAAGCCAATGAGAGGCCCAATGTTACGCGTTTGCTCGTGTCACATTAAACGATGAAGCGAAAAGAAAAAAAAAAAGCAACAGTGCGGTACCGATTAGAAGATCTCAATTAAATGTCCATAAAAAAAGACGGCAATGATCCTTTCGAACTGTTAAGGCCCTTCGGTTCTAAAGTATTAAATCTATAGATAAATTCAGATTCTTTATTTTTTCGATCTCTGGTGGTTCGAAAGCCCCCCTGGAGTATAATAAAATTAAAATCAGAAAGTCCGTTATGTCCTGCGGAGTTTAAGTGACGGGAAACCGGTCCGGCAACGTGTTTACGTATATGACTTTTATGTAGATTCATGCGTTTTCTTATGCTTAATTGGAAAATAAATGGTACCTTTGACTGTAATTCGGAAAATGTTATTTATTTAATTCAATGTAGAAAATGCCAAATTCAATACATAGGAGAAACTAAAACAAGCATAAGAAAACGCATGAATCTACATAAAAGTCATATACGTAAACACGTTGCCGGACCGGTTTCCCGTCACTTAAACTCCGCAGGACATAACGGACTTTCTGATTTTAATTTTATTATACTCCAGGGGGGCTTTCGAACCACCAGAGATCGAAAAAATAAAGAATCTGAATTTATCTATAGATTTAATACTTTAGAACCGAAGGGCTTTAACAGTTCGAAAGGATCATTGCCGTCTTTTTTTATGGACATTTAATTGAGATCTTCTAATCAATACCGCACTGTTGCTTTTTTTTTTCTTTTCGCTTTATCGTTTAATGTGACACGAGCAAACGCGTAACATTGGGCCTCTCATTGGCTTCACATGACACCAGGTATAGTTGGGTTATACCCAACCACATGTCCCAAAAACTGGTTTTATGATAAGAATGGCAGTAATAATATTATATTTAATTATTTCCATAGTATTTATTGCATTGGTATCGGGATATATTAAACTTTTAAGCGAGAATTTAGTTGAGTAGGCACCCGCTAAACGGTAAGCATTTTTCCAATTAACTTCTTTTTTCCGGCCGTTTTTTCTTTGATTGAAAGAAAAGGAGAACGAAGTCTTCTCACTTGACTGACGAAGAGCCTACCAGGCCCGAAACGTTTCATTGATCTCTTTTTTGGCAACCTCCTCGGCTAACTCCTTTAAGGGCTAATATTGTGTTGAGCATATATATATATATATATATATATATATATTGCACCTTTTAATTCGGGAACACTTCTTTCACTAAACACAGTAGTATTCCTGAGATCAAGAGAATGTACCGGAGTTGCCCTTCGAGGGGTGAACGGAGTATAGCGCACGCCCAGTATCAAAAGGAAGCGGACGATTACCATGACGCATTGCGTAAGCTAATAGCGAAACGATTGAACCAAGTGCGACTGGTTGACACTAAGGAATTTTACACTTTCCAGAGTGTATAACCGCTATTCCAAAGACTTACACCCAAGACCCCTTCAGCACCCTTAGTATGACATAACAGGCCCGCAAGTTCGTCTGTTTCTAGCGCACGTCGTAGGTTTGTTTACACCCAAACGCGCCCACGTGCTTTGGTTTAGCTCCGACCTCATCCAATGACGACGCGCGATTGGCCGCTTCGTCATCGCGTGTTTTCTACACGTTCTCTTTGTTGTCCTTCGATTGGCGTGCCCCTCCTTGCGATCCAATGCGCCAAAGACGAATTTCGGAATCCTTATACACCCTTTTTAATTTTGCAATAGGGCGCTGTTGCATTGAACGCCCTCCATTTTTCAGGGGTGTAAAGAGGGTGTGGAAAAGGTTGAAGTGAGTCGAATTCCCTTTCTGAAGGGTGTTCGCCAAACTAACGCCCGTTTTAGCGAGTTTTTTTTGGCGGCAATCCGGAATAATTCTGGCCTCCAACAAAACGTTTTACTCGGGAATACGTTCCTTACTCTGAGATATACTCTGCATTACACGAAATATTGACGAGAACAAAGCAACGTAGGTGTAATCTGCTTAGTTGTGAATTTGGTGCACTTGCGAAGGGTGTGTCTTTCAGATATGGTGGTGGGAGCATTCGCTAGGGTAACAGTTCCTTTTTCGTGCGCGGTCCATTACGTTTGTGTTTGCTGTGCTGTGTATGTGAGAGCTGTATGTGGTGCATGTTTTTTTTGTAAACTTGGTGCTCGTAAAAAATATCCCTAGAATACTGCTATGATCGTAAGCATCCCATTTTTCGGGAGTTCACCAACATCCTAAGGGTGTTGGTGTAACACCTTTACAATGTCAGCCCAAACACGCTGATTTACACCCTCGAGGGCGTAAGTATTTTCAGTGTGTTGGTAAGTATTGAAGTAATTAAGTGCAAAAACCTTCACTTCCAGTGGTTTGGCAACCACGTCACGCTCTCATGGTGGAGCAGCGTTTGGCTGAGCAGTGCGCTGGCATCGTTCAACAAGTACGCGGCACTGAAAAGACTCGATCCGTATTGGAACGCTGTAAGTAAAAGAGAACGCGCAAATGTTTTTACCGCAGTTTTTTTTCAGTCATTTTTGAACGTATTTTGAAGATAAGCATTTGTAACAGAAATACTTCATACAATGTTAAGATATGGCGTGTAACCTGTTGTGAGAAAAACAACAACAGAGTATGGAGCTATCGCTCACAACAATAATAATCAACTAAAACCAAGGTAACGACTTGGTTTTTCCTGAAATAACGTTCAACTTTGTTGTTGCGTAAGCCACAACGTATTACATCCTTTCTATGAGGAAGGCGAAATAGTGGCCATAAGTTACCACTGCGGACATCGAACACAGGACGCAGGGCCAAAGCAGTCCACCCAGGAATGCATACAGATTAGGGCTGATATAGTGGCCAACAGCTTAAAAAAAAACTTAGGTAAAAAAAAAAAGATTTTTTAAAAGGCATAAATGGGACACGCAATTTTCTAAAAATAATGTTTCCAAAAAAAAAAAAAAAGATCACGCAATATTTACGCAGTTCGACGCAATTTAGGTGGTGGTCATGGCACGCTCCAAGCCCCGTCCACATACCAGTGGTTCCGCCCACTACTACCAGATTGGCTTGGCTGCTCGGCTGAACACTCTAAAGAGCTATCTTTCTTTCGCGACATCCGGTGCGTCTAGTCTCGCCTGCTAGTCGTGCGAGCAGACACGCGGCAAGTTCTGGCGTTGTCTGCCTATTTCACCACCGTCTATCGTCGTCTGCAAAGCCAGTGAGACGCAGACAAGAAAGCTGCCCGTTGGCGTCCGTTTTCGCCTCCGTCCGTCTGCTATTCCGCTCCCGTCTAAAAACTTTTGCAACGCTGTTCTAGCTTTCCATCATGCACGAGCCACAATTCAATACAAGCGTCAGTCAGCGTCTATCGATGTGCGGTAATAAGCGGACGAGAGAATAAAAAAAAATCAACAAAATAAGTACGCAGTTTTCCCAGCTTTATTGTTTTTTGTTTTGTTTTTTCACCTGGCATCCGCAAGCAAGGAATGTGAGCGTAATGACGCACAATTAAAACGCGACGTAAAAATATTCCCTTTGGTAGGCAAGGTGCACTGCCAAGCTTTAGAGCTACTTGTCTTTCGAAACATAATGACGGGAACATAGACAAACTTGACGGGAGGGAAACGCCCGATTGCCTCTAGCCAAATGGCTCGCAACTTCTTACTTTTGTAGGTGGGTACCTTCTCGGTATTAAATCATGGTTGCAGTTTTTATTCAGCACCAACACGCGCAAAGAAAAAAATCAAGCCAGATCAAGCAACACAGTCGACTTGGGAGGCTAGGCTTAGGCCAGTCCCGCTAAGAACCCAAGCACCCGCACAACGTTTCCGAAGGCGCTTACTTGCGACTGTTGTTTGGTGCAAACTAGGTCGGTTGAGGAGATCTTCTAAAACTTCGGTGAACGCAGAAGAACTCGCACTCACAAAATTAAGCGTGCTCGGCGACCTACGCTCGTTGAGCACGCCGCGGGGCATCGGTGGCCGAGTGGTCTAGCGCAAACCAGGGCCCCTAATCTCGACACTTGGCGAAAACGTCGGCGAGAAATCCGGCGGATCTGATAGGCCGGCGTCAAGGTCAAGTGCGGCGTTGTCCAATCAGAGTCGCCAGATTTTTCGTCGACGTTCTCACCAACTGTCCAGAGTAGGGCCCCAGCTCGGAGCATGTGAAGCGAAAGCTCGCGCTACAGAACCCAGGATACTGGGCTCAATCCCCACCCCTCCCCTTTTGATCTGGATGAGCATCGTACCGCGGCGTGCGGTCGTGTGTCACTATACTGCGTGGTGCACATTAAAAACCCCAGGCTAGCGGTTGTACTGCACTGGCTAAATTGCTCATCTACAGTTGAGAGACAAATGGCTCGTTGAAGGCAGATTAACTTCAGGATGTATAAACATACCCACAACCAGTTTTGTTTTCAGCTCGGCGCAAACGCAGGCAATTATGTTTGTTATCGTTTGAAGCCGAAGCGGAAAGGCAATCTGGGGATATTATTGAAAACAATAGTGGCAATGTCTAAATTATTTGTTTCTCAAACTTTAAAAAAAAAAAAATATTGTCGATCTAAATACTATTACGGTACGGAGAAACATATTCAATTTCAGAACGAGCATTTCACACGTCAATCAACTCTTTAACCAATGAGAACCGGAAAGAGATGCTTAGTCAGCACAGTTTTCTAAGCACCGGGCGGGGCCAAGAGCACACCAACCTAAATTGCGTCTAACACCGTAATCATAGCTCCAAAATATTTTTCTTCGTAAAGGTATTTACAGAAAAAAAACGGGTTCTATCTAAGCCCTTAAAAAAACTTTTTTTCTCAACTTAGTGTTTTTTTTAAGGAACACGTACAGGGCAAATCTCCAGCATTTCCTTATCTTTTAATTCAGCGCTCACCATCAACTCAGTGTTGTATATGGCATTGTGGTAGATGTGCAAACAGCGTTAGCACATCTACAAAGAAAGAAACGCTATCGCATTTAGAAAGCGCGAAAATACTAAGCCACGCCTTTTTGTTTCTGAAACTGTCGGTCACCAAACACAGTAAACCAAAACTTCGTGGGGTGGTCAAAATGAAAGTTTTCTCGGAACGCCGTAAAGAGCTGCTTACACGCCTTAACAATTTAGGATAGACTGCTTTAGTGGTTTACGATGGCGACCTGTGTGTTTAGAGCGGAAACTATATACACCCTTGGCCTATAATAATTTAAATGAACTACACGAATTGAATAAAACAATAATTGCCCAAAACGTTGTGTATCTCACAAAATAAGCATTACACTGGTTCATTCGGCATCATTTCTTCTTTTTCTTTATTTCTTTATTAAACGCGTAGTTTTTATTGAAAAAAAAGTTTGACAGGTGTCCGCTGAAACATCAGACATACAGGTATACAATGTATAACTAGGTCCGCTCGCGATTTTACCAGGAGGGCCTAGAAGTCCTTTACGATGTTCACGAGGCGATGTATCAAGATAGCCTTGGATCGCGGTATTCGCTGTTGGACAAGTCCGGAGTCGACGACGACTCGGAGCGCCCGCTGGCGAATCGGAATGTCAGAAAGGCAAGAACTTTTCTTACTACCTAGAGTTTCAGAACGATAGCTCTTTAGTCGCCCGAAGAATGAGCGCCGACTTGTGCATGGCGTGCGGTAAGTTATCTCCTGAAAAGATGTGTGTCGTCATTTGTCGGGAAAAAAATCTAAAACTGCAATTCTCTATGATAGAGTGACAATTAGTACGAACAAGTGATTAAGGGGCGTTACAGATGTTCTGTTAAAATTGAAAGGTTGTAACAGAATCCACGTATAGCGAAAGGTGCTCAATCGGGTCTCTAATGAGGGCGCCTAAATTTATTGCCAATAAATAATCCGTAAAAAAAAAAGAAAAGAAACTTGTGGTTTTGCTGTGTTGAGCAGCGCAAGCTTCGTTCAGAGTACTATTGTTGAAAACTGTACTTGGATAGTATCTTTTCCAAGGAGGGCATCCAATAGTGTTTCCTAGGCTTTATAATTTTAGTAGTAACAAGCTCTAGAAGGCATTAGATAGACTCTGAATGAGCTCATGGCAGAAGCAGTCTAAATGAATAAATACAAAATCTTTCCCAAATGGCATTGAAAAGTATCTTGACTTTAGATGACATACCGTATATATTCAATTATATCCGACAAAACAAAAATGTGGCAACAAAAATCATAACTGAAAAAACACGTGTTTACATTATTATTATTATTGTTATTATTATTATTTTTTATAATGGTGTTGCGTTTCCGTTTCAGGGCATGTGTTTAATAAGAATGTTGGAGGGTTTCTTACAAAAAGAGAACCTGAGGAGAGGGCTTAGCGTAAGTATTGGCGATATCTGTATAATGTACGGCACCTAGCGGCTAGAACAGAAAGCTGTGGCGGCAGATTCATTCGCCAGCTCTCTTGAGAAAATCAGATATCGATAAAAATGGTGAACATTGTTAGCTTTTTTCTAATTTATTCACTAATCTCTATGACAATTGCTGGATCGCATTTACCCGCTCCGCGAATGCGGCCACTGGCGGCCATATTTTTGGTAGAGTTATATTACCCCTAGCCAAGGTAGAGCTGCTGCAGCCACTATCATCTATCCATGGCAGACAGCGTTGTGGCAGGTGTGGTGGCAGGCTGCTATCAAAATAGCGTGGGTGATATTACGTGCTTGATTGAAATTGTTTGACGAAACACATTCCTAAAACCCGGCGTGAAAGGTAGCCCGATCTTTGAGGACCCGGTGAATGTTTCTCGAAATCGCAGCACCGGGGAAAGCAGCACAGCACGCATCGAAAGTCGCATCGAAAGAACTATCGAAAGCAGACGCCGTTACGGAGTCTGCTTTCGATGCGAGCTGCGCTGCTTTTCCTCGATGCTGCCCTTTCGTAGGACTTTCGCCGGGTCCTAAAAAATGAGTCTACCGTTCACGCCGGGTTTCAAGAGTGCTTGGTCGAACAACCTCAATCAAGCACGAAATATCACCCACGGCGCTATATACTATAGATCCACGGCTATTTTATGGGCGTGCAACCATTGCGCCGTCCGCCATATTACTACGATGGCTGGAGAGAATATAACTCTACCAAAAAGATGGCCGACAGTGACCGAATTCGCGTTCATAGGCGGAGTTGGTTGAACGCGATCCAGCAAATAGACATAGAGATCAGTGAATTTATTTAAGGCCCTCAACACCGTGCCTCACCGTTTATACATTTACACAAATTTACGCATCTTAATATTAATTTGAGTACTATTTAACATATAAGGAATGATCCATCTGGAAGGGGAACGTGTAGTGCTAGACCCTTTGTTACTAATTTTGATTAGTCTTTTTCATTGTTCTAGCATGTATTGAACTCGGTACTACACGTCTCGATCAGTAACACGAGTTTAGTGATTCTCTCTTTAAATTAAACTGAATTAAAATGGCTTAATTTTTATGGGCGTCATTAAGTTAAATAACGTTGAGTTAGTTTAGTGGCGTTGTGAATATCTGAGTCAATGTTGTACGGTTACCAAAACGAAAGGTGGCGAGAGTATTTATGTCGTGAGCATGGAGATCTCATCTGGCAATATAGAGCCCACACGTAAATTAGATTTTATAAGTGGACATGTCAGGTTCACGCTAAGAACTCACAGGAGGATTGTATTTTTCTCCGAGTATTTTAATTTTTGGTTTTAGGACTAGAGGTATCATGGCTACTATCAAATAAAAATATTTTTTTATGATTTTTTTTTGCATTGAGTTTTGGGCAATTATAGCAAATATAGATATAATATTTATTCTGAATAATGGTTGGTGTTATAAACGTATTAAATATTGGGATTTTTTTTCTTCAAAAAATAATTCTACAGTTCTATATATTAGTAGTTCTCCTTTTGTATATATCTCTTCGCAGTTATCCACGATATAGTCGTGAAAACTTGTTATCTCTCGTATATTTCACGCCGTTTATTGGGGGGAGATCGGTGGCCGGGTGGGCTAGCGCACACCAGCTCGGAGCACGATAAGCGGAAGCTCGCGCCCCAGAACTCAGGGATCCTGGGTTGAATTTCCACCCCTGCCTGTTTGGAACTGGATGAGCATCATACCGGCGTGCGGTCGCGTATCACCACTGAGCGGTGCACGTTAAAGACCCCAGGCTAGCGGTTGTACTGCACTGGCTACATTGCTCATCTACAGCGAGAGACTCGTCGCAACTTTGAAATAGCTGGACGCCTGCCCGCTGTACTACACAACCCCAATTACAAATATTTTGCGCCATGCTGACAAAGGTTTACTATTCGTATTTCTTCCGTTTTTTAAAATTTTTTGGGGTGTGCGGGGAGGGGGGGAGGGGGGGGGGGGTTATAAAGCATCCCCGGCGTCACGGGCATCAGTGTAGATAAAAATAATAGTTAATAAATAATACGCATGTAAAGGGGTACAAACCCAATCCCTCTCAAGAATGCTTTTGCCATCTTATTCTTTTTACAGTCATTTTTACAAAACGACAAGCGGGAATATATTAACGAAGATGCCGTATGGAAGGCTATTGAAAAGGTAATATCTAATCAATTATTACTTTTTATGACAAGATATTGAAATTTTTGTGTTACCCCCTGATTTTGGAGGTCGTTTTGTGGTGAATTGTGACAAATATAATAATATGACTGATGCTTATTTGGTCAAGAAATTTTGCTATCGTATTTATGTAAGCCATCCAAAGTACGTTTTATTTACCTACATTTTTTTTAGTCTCCTATGTTGTGGCTGAGCCTGGTCTGTACGTGGTTTGAGCGGGGTGTTTATGAACATTTACAGCATATAAAAGATATATAGCAAAATTTTAGAGGAATCGTAAGAAAAGAAGACAGAGAACGGGGCTCTGCTAGTTATATAAGCGAGGCGCGACTACACAATATATTGTTTTTATTAACATTGTTCTTTATTTTTGACATTAAGACACACCGAAGTTCGTTGTAGTGATTTACAATCTAGTCAATTTACACTGTGTTCCGCAAGGCAAGCCAGGGTCTTGCAATTTGCGATAAGCAGGTTAACCTACCGTATCGCTCGCAAATCCTGGTAATTTTAAACTTCTATCTTTTTATTTAGGGCCAGCTCTACCGGGTCTTTTTTTACGTACACATTTCCCTCATAATTACGCCTGTTGTAGCGGAAAAAAGAAAAAAAAAAGGAAGGAACGTCTCAGAGGCTCGTTGATAGTCGTGATGTTTGAAAGTCATGAGACACCCAAGGACCAATTGCGCGCGGTAGTCTTTTTTTTTTTTTTTTTTTGCTTTGAAAACGAAAAGATCACAGACACTGTGAAACGACTTTCGCATGGCTGATTCTAAAATTTTTTCGAGCTTTTCAGCACTCCTCTTTTTTATTTTATTCGTTGTTGTTGCTGCTGCTTTCGTTTCTACGAATTGTTCAGAACTTGCACAGAGAGGGTATCGGCCAACAGTCTGAATCGTGGTATTGTTTTTTTTTTTTTGTTTTTTTTTGTCCACATCATTTCTGGATAATACAAGTTTATGGTAACTGGAAAGATACAGATGGGCCACTTGAGATGTTTTGATTTTGGGGTAAGTTTGTGCATAGCCTCCTCTATTCGCGACTCCAGCGACCTATAGGGGGCGCCACTACCAAACAAGCATGGCGGCTGAGTCCAGGTAGCGTCGGCTCGGCCGGGCCGCCTGAACAGGTGGCGCGTTCAATTTAACAGATTCTCTTTTGTTTAATGCCCAATTTTATAGGTGTTTGAACAGAGACTGTTCAGTGTAGCCGGTGCACATAAACTTGCAGAACATAGTTTTGTTTTCCATGTGTGTTTTTTTGTTCTTTTCATGCCAAACTTTCGTTTCGGAGATTTCGTTCGAAACCGAAACTATGGGCTCTGGAGAGACGGTGATATACTAATCAGTTTTGCTCATCTAAGGAAAGTGGCAATGACTGCAGAATTCTCCCACCGGCAGTAATTTTCAGCCAACTCGCATGCCTCGACCATGCGACTTATCTGTCCGCGAAATCGGGCTTTTGTGCGTATCCGCGTTTAAGAAACAGCTTCAGTCGTCTGCTCGGTCAACAACACAGGCTGCAGCAAAATTACGAAAATTAAGCAAGCGCTTCTTGAGCCAAGGATCATGCTAACCTGCCGGCACCCCACTGAGCAGCTGATACTCGTATTTCAATTCAGGTTTAAGTAGCAATGGAGAAGTCATTTTGACGAGCGGGTTATATATTATATTACGTACTACGTCCCACTAAAGCGATATTAGTATATTCTTCGGTTTGAAATATGACCTTAGTTAATTAGCTGTTAGGTGAACTGCTGAATAAAAGTATATTTGACAGACAGAGAGATACTAAGTTAAACTTAACCAAATGGTTCTAGCCGGTAGCACGGAGACGAATGCGGACAAACTGAAGAAAGTCTTCATTGGAGATTCACGCAGAACCTCGCTGCACTGAACTTGACTTCGAATCCTGAACGGAAAAAATGAGTATTTTTGTGGCCGGTCAACCTGAGCAATGTAGACGTATATTGCTGTTGACTTAATTCGACGAGGGTATAATATAAATATTGGAGGCGCGATAGATCATAATGCCGTGACAGCTTCTAAAGTTGCGAGACTCGTCCCCCACCTTTTGAAAACCAGATAATTTCTCTCATTCTTCATTTGCAGCGAGCAGGCTTTCCTGAATCAAATAATTGCGAAATCAGCCCAAATTCTTCAGAGTGTTCGAGAAGATTTTTCGGCAAAAAGCAGCCAAGATGAATAGCCTACGCACCGACCGCCGTGGATGGCTCAAACTTGAAGCTAATCAAACACAAC
The DNA here is from genome assembly GCF_016920785.2 of Ixodes scapularis. Classification (NCBI taxonomy): domain Eukaryota; kingdom Metazoa; phylum Arthropoda; class Arachnida; order Ixodida; family Ixodidae; genus Ixodes; species Ixodes scapularis. Next base: position 24,296 of record NW_024610060.1, on the reverse strand, counting down.
CAAACTCAAGAAAAGCAGCTATCGAACCTTCCCATTCATTTGACTGCAGCATTGGTGTTCCCTCCAGTGAAATGCCTCGTCTGTCGTCCTCCCACTGTTCTACATCCTTATAAAGAAACCCCTTCTCAGTTACCAAGCAGTCGTCACTTTGAATGTGATTCGAGACAGAGAAGAAATTAAAACGTTTTTCCGTGATTCCTTCCAATCCAAGAAATCGAAAACACTTGGTGAAAAAAAACAATCTACTGAGGCTTCGCCACACTAATATACACTGAGGCAAACTTAAGAAATTTTCGGACCTTCGTGAAGTTACACTGTTCGCCATCGCGCCGACAACACTTGTCCGCGAAAGCCACCAGAGACGCGGAGGGGAGCGGAACGACCTGGACCGGTTGGTTCCCGGTTTTCCCGCTTGGTGGCGTCCGTTTTGCTGGAGTCGCGAATACGGAGAAAGCCTGGCGCGTCGCGTGAAAAGACGGCCGCCGTAAATGGGAAAGGAGGGGCGGAGAAACGGGAGCGGAGAGAACCTTGACCGCTAGCGCCACAAAAGAGCGAGCGGCCAAACGCAAAAACAATTTTGTTTTCTCTCTCTCTTTTCTTGTCGCTATCGCGGAGAGGAGAAACTCAACGTCCACCCTTTCCCGTTTCTCCCTGCGCCCTTCCGAATCGCCGCGCCCGTTTCTCCCGGAGTACAAAAACGACGGTGACGAAAACACAAAAACAAGCGTGGTTCGGGGAGCGGCCGCTCATGACCCAAGCGCTCGCTGTCTAGGTCTGCCCTTTCTGCCAGTGGCGTACCAACTTGTTTTTGAGTGGGGGGGCAAACCAGACCCTCTCCCCCCCCCCCCCCCCAATCGAAAATTCGGCGCAACTTTTGTCCAACTTTTCTAAAGATTTGGCAATGATTCGGCAAAATTACAATGTTACCAGACTTAACATTGATATTTTGTTTTTTCTCACGAAAAAAATTTTGCTTCTTCTTCTTAAAATAAATACAACTTGTAGTGCCTATTGAAAGAGTTATGACTAAATAAGGTGATATTCTAGAAGATAATTGTATCGATGTCGCTTTTGTGTGTTTACTTGTAATTTTGGTGTATGCTTCCAGAAAGTGGCGTGACAACGAGGTTGGGTAGTAGCCGGCACAGTCACGAATCACACTACGAGAGCTTTGATTTTGAGGCTTCATCAGCGCACGCCTGCAAGTGTGTTTACATTGTTAAAATAAAGGCAATCACTGCGGTCTTACTTTCTCTGGTAGTCGCCGTTTCGTGCGCGAAAACGGATGCAACGGTTGCTGAGCCTTCACCAGAAGAGATAACAATATTGTAAATATGCATGTTTTTCGATTTGAGTCACTTGACGTCAGCTTTGCATGAAAGTGCGCGTTCCATATTCGCAACGTGCCGTTTTTAACCTTTAAAATTCCGGTTTCTGGTGTTCGGACACACACGGACGTTTAGGAAGATGGGGAGAGTTAGGAATGGTCGGATGTGCAACGTCGACCATGATAGTTCTGTGTTTAACGAATATTTTTCATCAGTGTTTACTAACGAGTGCTTGGACTCCGTCCCCACTCTCCCTGAAGAGCTTTACGAGCGCATGCATCCTATTAACGTTAACTCCGCCGGTATTATAACATTGATTGATAAACTAAAACTTACTTCGTCCGCTGGAACCGATAACATCAACTCTAAAATTTAAAAGAAACACCAGTGTTGTTTCGAGTGAGTATTTAAAACTTATCTTTATTCAGTCCTTATCTCAAAGGTGCCTTCCATCTGACCAAAAGGTGGGAAGGGTAATTCCCAGTCTTTAAACAGGGCAGCCGCTCTTCCGCATCTAATTATCGCCCTAATTTATTGACTTCAATTTCTTGCAAACTACTTGAGCATATCCTCTACTCCAATATCATGAGGCACCTATCATCCCATTTCTTTTCTTTAAACAGCAGCACGGTTTTCAAAAAGGTACTACTTTCCTGCGAAACACAACTCTGCGACTTCATCCATGACTTGCACACTAACCTTGAACCTTGAACCTTGAAATGAAAAAACTGACGCAGTTTTTTTTTTTTTTCCAAAGCGTTCGGCCGTGTTTTTTATCAACGCTTTCTTTCTAAGCTATCATCTTTTTGCCTCGACCAAATAACCGTTTGCATAGATTCGTGACTTTCTTTTTTCCCGTGTACAGGTCACGTCCATGATGATCATGAATCTTCCTTAATAAATGTATCTCCTGGTGTTCCCCTGGGGTTCGTACTTGGGCCCTTACTCTTTTTAATATTTATTAATGACATCCCCATTGGGATTTCTTCAAAAAACCGCTTTTTCGCCGACGACTGCGTCATCCATAACAAAGTAACTTGTGTGCAAAATAATAACCAGCTTCAGGAAGATCTAGAGAAAATTAACAATTGGTGCAAAGAGTGGATTATGTCATTAAACAAGTATAAACGCAAACTAATCCACTTCACCAAGAAAAAAAAACAAACACTGTCATTTATATACTTCTTGTACTCCGATCTGATTGAGACCGCTACTGTGTATAAATACCTTAGTGTAAGACTAACATCTGACCTTCCCTAAAAAATAACCACATTGAAGTCATTACTGCCGATTCATCTGGAACTCTTGGACTAAGCAGACGTAACTTAAAAAGGGCTCCACCCTTTGTTCGTAAGCTAACCTTGGACACGTACGTCAGACCAAAAATAGAATCTGCTTCAACCATCTGGAATACCCATCGACTGCACCTCATCAATACCCTGTAGAGGCAGTTCAGAACAGAGCTGCTCGCTTCATTTCATCCACTTATGACTTTTTGTTTCAGTGTCTCAGCGCTAAAAACTGAACTAACCATGTCCTCTTTACAGCTTCGCAGAAAAGTCTCTCAGCTGTGCTTTATTCACAAAATCTACTACCACATTCCCGACCTCAAAACCACTTTGTTATTACCCCCCGACCGAACATCTCGCCTCAACAACGTCTGCACCATCATGCACATTGCTGACTCTACTAACGCTTTCAATTGGTCATTCCTTTCTCAAGCCATCAGCCACTGGAACAGTCCCCCATCCTCCATTGTCACCATCTTGGACCCTGCTGATTTCTCCTCTGCAGTAAAACTACACCTTTCTTGGCCCATGTGATGGTGTGCGGGGCTAGGCAGATAGGTGAAAACCCTTACGCAGAGCGCCTGCCGGGCCAGACTTGTACGTAGTTCAACTACTTTACTCAAGTTACTGTAGTTTAACTACTTTTCTGGGTAGTTTAGTAACTTTTAATTACATTTATATTCTAGTAATTCGTAGTTTACTTTAACTACTTTTCCGAGTGACTTCCACTCAAATTACAAATTACTTTCTAATTTTAGCGGTTGTTTTGCCTATCAACACAGAAAAGATGTCGGAAGGTCAGCTGATATTTGCAGAGGGGGAAGCATGCGGAGTAGAAAAGGGGGGGATGGGAAGGAAGAAAGTGATTTAGATAGTCCAAAAAACCCCAAAATTTTAACGAGCCCCCCCACTGCAACAACACTGCTACGAGGCGCGGGGAGCGAACAGACAGGACGCAAGAGAGGTCGAGTAACTGTGGGATTAGCTCCGAATAGTGGCGTTTCTTTGTATTCCGAAGCTCAAGGAGACTTGACGCATTTGAAGAAAGGGCTTGTCCCCGCTTCTCTCCAATGTAGGAATTCTTGCCCACTACAGGAGGTGCACACACTGCTCCTTTTACGGTGCAGGCGACAGAACCCCTAACAACGACGCTCACGCCGGATGGGCTGCTCGTGTATCACTCGAAGCGCGTTAACCCACCCCCGCGCCTGCGTTCACGCCGCTTCGCGGTGACGGTGTGCGGCTGCTAATTACAAATCTATTAACCCACCTAGCCCCCCCACCCCCCGTACACGCCGCTTTGCGGCGTCCGGTCGGCAACCCAAGCCCCGCTGCCCCCCATGCACTTCCGTAAATAGAGTCGATACGATTTAGTTTAGCGATGTTTCGTAAACAACATTCGTTTTTTTTGTGTTAATGGTAAAAAAGAAATGTAAATATCGCCAAATGCCTCGACAAAACAAAATGTTCGAGAAAAAAAAATAAAAAGAAGTAAGCCGGCCCACACCATAAATAGGACCCGGGTCTGACACGTATGAGGCAGACATCTCACCACTAAGTTACGCTACCTCTTCGGAAACTCGCATTGCATCCGCTGCCTATGTTGACGGCGGCAGCGCCTATCTCCAAGCAAGCAAGCAAAACTTTATTTTGTGTAAGGGCCTACGTCCTGGTCTGGACGGCCCGTCCGGCCCATGTCTCGCGGATGGATTCCGTTAGGTTACCGTGTAGCCTTGTTCGTGGGGCAAGGCTCCACAAACCAGCCAATCCGGCGTGCGTGAGCACCGTTGCTAGGGTTTGTATCGCCTGCGCGTTAAAAATATGCCCGCGCGGGTCGGGGGGCAGTGCCCTTGGTATTCCTTGGGCGCCGCCGGCCTGTGTCTGCTCTGCCCAGTGGCGGCCGTTTCAGGGGGGCAAAACGCATGCCTTGCCCCCCCCCCCCCCCCTCTGAGAACTGGGGGGGCAAGTGTCCCCCTTGCCCCCCCGGTTGGTACGCCCATGCTTTCTGCTCTGCGCTACCATATTGGTCACCGTTCGGCGCTCTCCTCCTCTCCTTTTTCCTGCGGCCGCGCGCCCTATGGCTCCGTCGTCGATGTGCCAGGCTTTCTCCGTATAGAGGAGGCTATGGTTTGTGCAAACACACGTACCATAATATGAAAACTGGACAAAAGCAGAGTTCTATAACGAAAGTACGTTGCTATGAAGACCGTGATCAACACTTACATCAGGGAATTTTTTTGTAGCAAATAATGGCTTAAGCCAGCACATCTTTGGCTTGACAAAAAGAATTGTCCATAGAGTAAATTTATTGTCACTGACGTCTTAAGAAACGTAGAGTGTTGCGATTCCAGGGCATCTTATTATCTCCCCACAGCCAATCGAATTGCGGCATCCCCCGATGAGAACATTGATGAACCAATTACAAATCGAGAAGCGCGATCATCGTGGTGCACTCCCTGCGCGTCTTAATCTGCCAGTAACTTCAAAACAATTTTGAGCTGACTGTAGCCTTTAGTCTGATCTTCTTCTCGATGGGCTTTGTTTTGCAGACCGATCAGAATTCTCTGGGCCTTTTGAGCGTGACATCAGTGATGAATACCTGGACCACGCAAGCCGGCTATCCGATAGTGACTGTGCAGAGGTTTTACACCTCTCGATCGGCGAAGATCTCACAGTCCCGCTACTATTTGACCGAGCCTCGTGAGGAGAGCAGGTAATGTCTACGTGCACTCGAGTCATCTTGTAGTTTTCCCTTCAAATATAAGCCATACTGCATAACTAGGAAACAGCGTTTTTGGGGTTTATATTTTGCGCCGCATATGGGGGTGTTTTTTCGTCTCTTCCACTGAGTGGAAGAGGCGAAAACTCGCCACTTGCCTCTTCATTGCACAGACTGTCTATGCCAGCCCAACTTTCAATATACCACGATCGTGGGGAGAGCTCGTGAAAAAGCAGCGAATTAAGTGCTTGAAGTGCATGTTATAAAAAAAGAAGGCACTGAAGGCTGCGTCATCCAGCCGTCAATTTCTCTGTATCAAAAAGAGAGTGATTTTATTGACGCGAGGTGGTGAATGGCGTAACTGAGTGATTTAGTGTATTTTTATCAGAGTTTGTTTGCTTTAGCTGTTTTTAAATAAATGTTCAGGTGAGAGTAAGCGCTCGTCCCGTTCGCCTTTCTTTTGTCGTCGTCTTAATTGTTAGCGCTTTTACATTTCATAACTGCGTAGCGTTCGATCCGGGCTTGTGACAATCAATGCCTCGACACCCATTCAGGTAGTGGCCCGTGCACAATCTTTTCGTTGACATGAATAGCCGAAGCTTGACGGTCTGTGGAACTGAGCGCGTGCCCTTTGCATTGGCAACCACAGCGCGGGGATATATGATAGACATTAGCAGCACGTAATCGGCTTCAGATCACGTGGCCGCACGTTTTGGCTGCAAGTTGAGGCATGAACGCTGCTCGTTATTCTCGAATTTCGCTGTAATTGCCAGTGCGTTGAGAAAAAAAAAAAAGAAACAACTAAAAATACGTGTTTCGTGGGTTACTGACGTCAATGTATCTTAGCGCTATTTACTGAAAGTACAAAAGTTACTGCATCGCCCTTTTAATGTGGAAAAGGATAACCATAAAGACGAATTTATTACAACTTTATTTGTCTATACAAACTAATCTCCTCAATCGGATTTGTCTATTTACTTAGCCTTTTTAATCAATCTACAGCAGCATATGGCGTATACCGATCACGTATGCGAATGGAGCATATCCAGAACCTTGTTTACAGCAAATGTGGTTAAACATGACCCAAGGTAAGAAATTATCAGTACTTAAGATTTCGACTATCCTGATTGCGTGCTTGTTAAGAAGATGAACGCACTGGACAAATTCTTCGGGTTAACGTAACCTTGACGACGATCTTGTTGAGTTTCGAGGAGTAGCCCCTGTGCACTGATGAGCAAAATAATGAGTTGTGATTTTAATTATAAAGACTGGTCCACACAGTTGCGTTTGAGTGTTATCGACTGCTTTGCACTTAGTTGTAACCGCTTACCACGAGAAAATATTCTGGGGTCATTTTTCTGGTGGTCTTGTAACACTATCGAACTGCCTATATTTTAATCCTCAATCCCTTCAGAAATTTAGTGCCACCGAGTGGTTTGTTTGATTTCTAGTCTTGCTCTTGGTATGTTAATGACGGTGTTTGCGTCAACGGCAGACGTAAAAAGTGACAGTGCTTTTTGCTGCATAAATTTCAACGCGATGGAGGTCCTGTCGCAGAAAAGCCGGCCTCAGTTGCCTGACAGAAAAGCCGGCGTCATTGGCGTGACACGAAAATCCTGATTGGTCATGAGGTCACAGTCAGATGACCTCGCGTGAGAATTTCAAACAACCCACAACGGTCATGTGAAACGTGACGTAACGCCTGAAATGAAAGGGAATAAAAACATGATATGTAATGCAAATGAAGGGTCGCAGCAGGTCTTAAATGATTTCACTTTATAGAGTAATTAATTTGCCTTTAAGAAATATTAAAACCCCCTCCCAAAAAAAAAAAGTTTGTTTTATTTTTTTGTTAGGCGATTCATTATGTCAGAAGACTCCCCAATGAATGTTTTGTTACAGCGTCACGTAAAATTTTAATAAAGCAAAAAAAGAAAAAAAGAACCAACTGGTCGAAACCGGAGCAAACGCTGAACTGGGGAGCAAGAAGAAATATAGAGGACGACCGAGTTGGCGGAAATCACGTAACTGCGGAGCAGTAACTTTTTTTTTTTTTTTTTTTTTTTCTGCAATTAGCGTTTTTGAGGTTTTTTGACGTTTTTGATGTTCGAGGTTTTAGAGGCCACAAAAGACGAGCATAATATTTCTTTTTTATTATTAGTATTGAGTGTGCACCTTCGATGACCCACGACTTTGATTATATGCGGTTGTTATGTCTGAAGCATAAAGAACGGCACGTGACCACGGAGAAGAGAGTGAGCGCGACTCAAGCCGGCCAGTTTTCGGGTGGAAAGACAACGGATTTTGAGCCACACACTGCGCTCTGGGTAGTTGGCCTGTATTATGTCTTGTACAAATAAAAACCTTGGCGAGCATAAATAGCCTGTCGGTGTCCCTTTAAAAAAAGAGTTTGAAGAATGTTACGCGGGATTTGAACCCACGACCATTGGGTCACAAGCCAGACACGCTACTGAGTAGGCGGTGTCCGCCGCACTTCCTGCTCACTGGCAGGAAGAGCACGAGAAGCGAATGAGGAGGCCTCGCGAAAGGAACCCGATACCACTGCCGCGTCCCACTCCTAAGGGCGAACCTTAAGCGTCCCCCAAGTTTTTTTTTAAAATTCGTTTGTTCTTTGGTAACACGAAACATCTCTCTGTTCGAGGGGCTTACCTGGGTAAAACACTTGATGAAATTCACCACATCAAGGGCTTCGAGAGGAACGTTGTCGCAGCCTGTTGTAAGTTGTCTGGCGCGTATCAAAGACGAGCATTGGAAAGATGCATATGACACACTTAAATTTGTAGCGTGCATAGGTTTATAAGTTTCATCATTATAGAGTATCTTGTCTCGCAACTACCGCAAAAGCTTCGCTCTTGCGAAATGCAGTTCCAGGGCCACCTTATAGATGGCGCCAGCGAGCCAGTATATTCTTCTGTCCTAAGAGATCACGAAAATTCGGTTGTAACTTAAACGCAGGTTTGAGAACTAGACTTTACTCTATAAAAGCAACTTTAAAGATGATTATGAAGGTGGGCGCGGCTAATGTATGCTTTGTTTCGCATGATTGTGTCCGCGCGCGTCATTTGCTCCACCTTTTAAATTCAAGGGACTCTGACGGAAATTAATGACAGCAATACATGGCTGCTGCTTAATGCGGATGCGAGGGGGTTCTATCGAGTCAATTATGACAAGAAAAATTGGATGATGCTGATCACGCAGCTGAGAACGAGCCACACGGCAAGTAACAAGTATATATATATATATAAAGTGCTTAAAATTTTTATTCTTTTTTTTAAAAAATGATATAGCAACTAATCAGGCTGAACAATTTGAACGCAGCGGATACACACACTGGATCGGGCTCGAATTCTAAATGATCTCTTCGATTTCGCTCGGTAAGCCTTGTTGACCGTTTTGGTGATTTTGAAATGAAGATACGTTTGCTTACGAAGATGAGTAAACAAATATCATATTTGTTTAATATTGTGTTAACAGGTTTCGTGTTATGTACTAAGACTGCAAGTAGTGCTAGTTGGTTCTAATTCATAATAAAGATACACGAAAAAGAAAAGAGGAAAAAAGATTGGTGTCACGCAGGATATCCTGTCCTGTGTGCCACTCACTTTCCTGTTGTCAATATTTTGGCGTATATCCCCATTATGATTTATGATCTGCTTTGTTTCACCATACGTGCGAGCGAAGCCTAGGCGAGAAGTGCGAGCACGCTTCTGTAAACCCAGGTCTCAAAATTTCTTGGCTAAAATGGTCGAATTAGTGATCACTGATCTGTCGCTGTCTCAAAGGCCGAAAAAAAAAGAAGAAAAAACTTGGAACGAGGAAAACAAAAGATAAAACTAGATAACATATGAACACACACACACACAAAAAAGAATCTTAGGGTAAGCACTCAAAAGCATAAGGTTGTCGAATACGCATACTTCAATTTGAAATGTAATATTTAGCTAATTATAACACTGACTGCACAACAAGTGTGACCAAGAAAACTTACCAAGAATCAATCAAAACGTATGGAAACTTTAGCCTATTCGCGCATTGCAAAAAAAAAAAAAAAAAAAAAAAATCTACTAAGAATAATAAAATTAATGTTTTATTATTCTAAACTAAACTAAACTAATAATAAAACTAACGTACTAGTTGTGAGAGAGGACACTGGGCCCGCACAATGTACATGAGAACGCAAATGAATTTTAACATGGACATACATTAGGTAGGGGATTACGAACGGTGATGCTGGTGATGACAAGGTTCAGTAAATAACATGGCGAGAGGACCCACATTACGTTGCAGTTTCTCTCGTTATTTCTGGTATCTTCGTTTTCGTATTTGGAGTGCGTCGCAGCGTCGTTTCTTTACGCGCACTTCTTTTTTGGCGCCGGTAGCAGAGGTTCTGCCGTAAGCGGGCCGCGGGTAGGGGTTTATCGGAAGGACCGCAATCAGCAGCGGGACAGTCTGAAGCCTTGCGCGGGCCGGATATGGACAGAGGGGCCGGGGTTTGGAGGCCCAGCTCTGAATGACGTTAGCGCAATCCAAAATCTTCAAGCACGAGGGCCGTTAAAAGGGCAGCGCTCGCTAGTCTATAGGTTTAAATTCACAAAGAGCGAATGTACAATACTACACTCGGGGTCAATTTCCTGTGGCATTGAGGGGAAATCCAGCGAGAGTAACGGGGCGGAACTAATGGCTCTGTGTTACTGCGCCAAGTAGTTCCGGACTTTTGGTGGTTTGGGTTTCAGTTTGGGTTTCAGCGTGACAGACGCATAGCTGCTGGCAAAGCCCTATAGCCCTATAGCCCTATAGCCCCCTGTTTTTCTCAGCCACCACCATACTCCCCCTCGACGCGCCCTGCAATTGAGCTTCGGGAGGTAAGTTGAAGACAGTCGGTAAACATTTTTTGCGAGTTGAGAGCCTGTGTTCCTCTTTTGTTTTCGTTATTTAGACATCAACACGCTCAATCATCCACGCTACAGTTGATCTCCTCTCATACAGGATCGCGGTTAGGCGTGCTGTATCGCGATCGCCAAGCGTGCAGGCATATCCGCGTCTCTTTCCCTATGTTTCACCCTTTTCTACATACAAGCCAGCATTCTGACGTAAGCACTTGGGCCGACTTACAGGGAAAATTACACCGGCGTCTATTTCGTCGGATTCTAGTTGTCATTGCAACCGACGCAGATTTGCGGCGTCGATTTAAGAAATGGCATGAATTTCATCCTCGCTGCAGTTTAGAGTTTATTGATACGTCAACCCTGGCCCTAGGGGGGTCTGTGGCGCACTTTTGCTCGGAACACGTATAGCAAGAGCTCACGCTGAGAAACTCAGAGATCCTAGGCTCAATCTCCAGCCCTGCTCGCTTACGCCGGTGAGCTAGCTAACGAACCGGTATACAAAAACAGTGGATAGTCGCGGTTCCCTCTGTCTCCCTTATTCGTGGACGTTGCGCACCATTTGCTTGATTTGTTTTGACAACTTTTTGTTGCCAAACTTCGCGAAACTCCTACAGGGAGAACAAAGGGGTGAGCTCGCGGAAAGTACCGACGATACATCATACCGAGTGTACCGATTAACGACGAACACGAGAAAGACGCCATGTTTCTTTTGTTTCTTTTTTGTTTTTTTAGGGAAATACTAAAACGACTAAAACCTGCAAAAAACTTAAACAAAATTAAAAAAAAAAAAAATCCCGAAGGAGCTAAAAAAAATGTAATAAGTTCGCAGTTCCTTCTCTAATATTATAGTAAGATTGTGAGGCCGAAGATAAAAAGAACCATTTTATACTTTTTCATTGGTTAAGTTGCACCCTAAAATTATTTTGGTTGAATTTTATTCAACTGCTCTGTAAAACAGCGTGCTCTGGCTCCGTAGCTTTGGCAGCACTGCCACAAAAAGTTGACCCCAAATACAGCGATACTTTATTATAAAAAATAAAATAATAAAAAAGAACAAAAACGCAGTTTTGGCCGTCATCATTGGTACTCCTCTTGATCGTTAATAATTATAATGTTTACAATCTTCTCAGAGATTGTCTTCTGAGTAAGTCAGAATCAGAAGCCCGTAAGTCAAACCGACGATGAACACTGACCATACAGTCCCGCGGTTCGGCCCAACGAGCAAAGTATCTATTGTGAGTCACAGCAACGCCACCCTGAACTTATCCTGAGCGGGAAACTGCGTGCGGTCGGGAGGGGAAAAGACGACTTGCGACAACTGTGGCGCTGCTCTCCAGGCTGAATCTTGGAGCCATTTTCGCCTTTCTTGGCAAAGCAAGAATTGATTACACCTTCCCTTCTACACCCGGTATCACACTAAGTCCGATCACAGCCGACACTGCGACACGAAGGAGGCACTCAAGCAGTCACGACGCTCGTCATAGTGCACTGTCACGGCGCTCGTCATATTTGTGCGATTTCTATCACCTGCTAAACCAATCACGCACCTAAATATCGCAGTATCACGCCACATTCACTGGGCGTGAGTGGCGTAGTCGGTATAGCAAACGCGCAAAGATGACGACGACCATACTATTTTGGCACATTGTCTGGTTTGTTTGTTTTCGCTTGTCTTGTTTGTTTCACCTGCTAGCAAGAAGGGGAAACGAATGACATTTTCGGACGTTACCGAACGCACATTTAACAAGGTTGTCTAGGCGTAATACGCTGATAAACTGGTCCAGCTGTTTGACGCTATATATGATGGGGAAAACAGCTCAGAAAGCGTGGACTACGAAAAGAACAAACACGACAGCATTGTCCTGTCGTGTTTGTTCAGCATTGTAAGTCATTGTCCTGCCGTGTTTGTTTTTCTTTGTAGTCCACGTTTTCTGAGCTGTTTTCCTCATCATGCTATCTATGTGCACTATTCTTAGTGGCAAAAAAGGGGTAATAATGTATTATATTCTATATACCTTAGGGTAAATTTACTGTACGATCCTTCATCCGTTTGCTTGCGCAGATTGCGCGCGCAGATTGCGATTAGTCAAGACCCGAACGCTACGTCAAAGTGTAGCGTTCTACGCAGCTCTGGACTGGGCCAGACGAGCTTGGCCCTCTCGGCGTGTCGCTATCTGACCAAGGAAACGGAGTACCTTCCGTGGAAAACGGTACTGAACGCATGGAGGAACATCGAGAGGCTCTTGACGTCCACTGCCGTCTTCACGTCGTGGCGGGTGAGCACTTGGCTGCAAATGGCGTTCAATCGGTCAAAACACGAGTCTCTAGCCGAACGCTGACACTGCAATCGTGTTAGACGCGCCCCAACACCTCACAAATAAGAAAGATTTGGTGCTGAATTTTTCTTAGTTACTGCCTCAAAAAGGCACCAACAAGCTCTTCGTCATGCATGTTTCCGTACGTGTTCTATTATCGCTGAACCAACCATGTACAGGAAAAGCCCAGTGACTTGCGATTTTCACGCTGTTTGATTGGTTCCATCCCATCGTAGCGTCGGCTTCAACGCGAAACGAAGTATGAACAAGGTCATTGTAGCGCGCAATTTAGACCGAAGTGCGTTGTCAGCGTTCTGCTGGAAATCGTGTTTAATTAGTGATAACACGACTTTCAGCCAAAATTTGCTGACGCAGCAGCAGTCGTGTCCAATCTGAGCTTTCGGTGGCCTTCTGTAGCGACGCAGAATAATCGATTCTGCACTAAGGCTTTATTATCTAGAACGCATTGGCTGGTTCTCGATACCGTTCCACCCTCCGTCCCGCATTAAAGTCTCTTGATACTCATTTCTACAAGTAACCAAAACCAATGCAAATAACAAAGCACGTTCTGCTGGAACAAAATCGCGCCATTCAGTTCAGTCTCCTGCAGTACGCCGCCATTCGCTTCCTAAAACCTGCACGGTCACGCGGTCGACGCTTCAAATAATGTCGCTACTTGTAGGAAGCTCTTATCAGACCTTACGTCGCATGGGCGCTGCCATCTTGGAATCACCTGACGCAGCCGCCATATGGTGCACCTTCAAATCGACGCTCCTCCCTCCCCTCCTCGCGGCGAAGACGTTGCATTAATTTTTTTTTTATTTTACCGCGATCTTTTCTTTTGATTTGTCAAGTGTCGTTTGATACTTATTTTTACTACCAACTGCATGCCATCATTATGTGTACAACGTCTGCGCTTTTTTTTTGTAACAGGTTATGACTATTTGCACCGTCGGCGTATACCATATACGTGTGAGGAAAAGAATCAGCGTTAGCACTGACGCACATTGAATATGCAGATGTCTCTAAGACAGACGAGGGTTGAGAGGCAAATTATTTAAGACAGCGGAAATTTGTTTAAGTGATAGTGGCTAAGTGTTATAAGGAGCGCGAGGAATATTTGGGATCCCGCAATGATGATCGTAAAGAAGAAGGCAAATATAGTCAACGCAAGTAGTCACTATGTGTGTTTCTTGAAAGCATCGTGCTCTGCCTTCATAACAAGTCCAAAACAGCTGATCCGAATATACGGGAGAATCATTTCTGCTGTATAAACATTCCCTTGACCTGCTTACTTATAAATTTAAAAATGCTGGGTCTCGATTTTCTTAGGATATTCGATTCAATTATTTTATTTAGACACAAAGGGTTGGGCTTCCCTGGTGAAAAAAATGTGTCAAAGACAGCGTGTGGGTGTCTGACGAAAGCGCCTGCTGTACGCAATATGTGACGCCAAAAAGAAACCGTCTGCATGAAAATCACTCGAGTGCAGCGTTGTAGTAGCCGGATCGAAGGATTTACTCTCGACGCCGCTGAAAGTAAAAAAAAAACTAAGAAACACACATATTTGTTCAAACAATTAAAGATCTGTCTACACAAGTCCATAGAGTGGTGTTTGGCGTTTGACTTGAGCCAAGTTTGCTGGAGGTTAATTCTCTTGTGCCATTTAACTTTATTCCGCAATTCATACGAAATACAGACGTCAGACTTTAATTGACTGGTTTGCCTCTTATCTCACATTCTCAATACGTTGTAAGAAAATGTCTGTACAACAAACAGTTTTCTAAGGTCAACATTGGGAAATGCTGGTAATGAATACTTTTGCGAAGTTGATAGTGTAAAAAATGTCCTATTGGGCCTAGGAAGCATTATGGAAACATCTCTCGAGTACTTAACTTATGTAAAGGAACCGATGAAGACAATATCGACTCTTTTTTGCATTCCACGCGTCATCACGGGGTGGTTTGCGGGTCGGCTATTTTCACAAAACTTTGGTGTCCTCGAAAACTGAGCAGTGAGCACAAAACTCGCGAGTTCATCTGTTCTGTGCAATTCAGCATATTGTATCTCTGGTCGTCCATCCGCTTTTTCACTGCCTACATGCGTTAGTGTTTTTATTAGTTTATTTTTATGGAAATTAGTACCAGCGGGTACGTCCAGTTACGGCCGTAGACATCGCTAACCCTGCCCGACATCATTTCAGTCGTGTGCGGCCGGACCTGGCCGAACGAGGAATATGATCAGATGAAGGTGGTGTTCGTTAAAACGTCCACAATTTAGGCTCGTAACTACGTCGTAGTTTTTAAGGTGTCCCATTAACACTGTATCATTGGTTGTGTACCAGAAGGGATACATTTATATCACAAAATTAAGCGAAAACAACATAACACAGAAACACAGTCGCGAGCCCGCTGAAACCGGAACCAACGAAATTGAAGCCGCCTTATGGCGCCTCGTGTGTCAGCGCCCCCTCTCCGCCGGTCAAGAGACTACTGAGATGAAAAGGTCTTTTGACCAGCGTCTGCTCTGTTCAATGGGTGCCGCCATGTTTGTTTATGCTCATGCCTTGACACAGTAAAAAAAAAAAAAAAAAAGGGGGGGGGGGGGCTGGCTTTTTGCAAGACTCCGTTTTTTTTTTTTTTTAGAAATCTTCGCACATTTCGTTGTGCAGGAGCTTGAGAAATGCGTAGTCACGAAGCTCGAAGGACAACATCGATGCCAGGAGTGATGTAAAAAGCAAAACTCGTGTTTTATGCGCTGCCCCTCTGTTCACAAGAGCCTGAGTTTGAGATTATTAGTTTTCATTTTTATCGCTCGTGGCTAGGATTTCGGACACTGGCTTATATATGACGTAGAAAATGGAGTACAATATGTTAGCTTCACGCGCTGCGAAAAGGCGCAAGAGGCAAATCGAAAGGGGAACTTTCCAGTGCGCCCGTACGCTTACTCCACGGCCTCGCCTAAATTGCCTGTAGCAGTGTAAATATTGCGTCGAAAATTTTCCGTTTGTTGTAACAATAGCTTTGTTACATTTGTGGGCTCTTCAACTGGCTCTTCTAGTGCTTTTAAACGTGCAGTGCTTTTTTAGTTTGGCACATACAAAACTCAACAGAGAGCAAATAACTTTTTTATTTCCAAGGCATGGAACGGTCTACCTTGTACACCTCGCGATACTGTTAACGCGAACAAGCCATCGCGGCTTACTCTGTCTTTCTCCCTATATCGAAAGTCTGTAACAAAAACTACTATAGTAGTGGAAAGTG
Organism: Ixodes scapularis; assembly: GCF_016920785.2. NCBI lineage: Eukaryota > Metazoa > Arthropoda > Arachnida > Ixodida > Ixodidae > Ixodes > Ixodes scapularis. The sequence continues at coordinate 8,475 of NW_024610060.1, read as the reverse complement.
CTCAGTGGAAATACTAAACTATATAGGCGGCAAAATCTGAAGCCCACCGGTGTCCTTCCAAAGTAAAATGAGAAAAAAAAAAGAACACCCAAGTCGTGTTAGCGGCAACAATGTCGAGCAGTTAACTCGCTCCTCTTTTCGGGCAGGCCTTTGTCATTCGTCTCATCACCCCCATCTACACCGCACTCAACTGGGAGGAGATGCCGTCGGACAACGTCCTGAGAACGTGAGTATTCTCTTCATTTTATAACACTCTGGTTAGAGGAAAGAAAGGGGACACCGACATTTGAGCAAACACTTTACTGGGAAGATTAAATTCCACTCCTCTCATCTGCATTAGACAGCGTGCCTAGAGCACCAAATTGTCCTCTTGCAGTATGCTTGTCGACATCAGTCAACGCATGCGCAAGGTTCATATTACATGAACGAATGATAGTTTAGCGAACAGCGCCATTTCTTTAAATCGACGTTTTAGCGAATAACGGGGGCGCGTTATTGGGCAAAACACACGGACATTGATCGATTACTTTCTCAAAAATACTTATCGCTTTGCAATTTTATTAAGAATTTGTCTGGCCTCTAATAATAATTGCCTTCTATACCGTACTTCCAGTATGACCACCAAACTAATAATTAAAAATGAATGAACACATTTTGATTAATTGTTCAACTTAGCATAATGACAATCCCATCATCTAATGTCTGCCGAGCCTGACAAATACATGGTGAGGAGGGCACTCGTCTAATCCTCACCCAGTGTTGTGGCCGTAACGTGGTACAAGTAACGGCGTTACCGGTAACGCGTTACCTTGTTCGGTAACGCATTAACGTATTCGCTAGATTTTCGAAACAGTAACGGGTAACGTACTTATTTCAAGTAACGGGTGACGTAGTTACGTTACTCGTTACACCCTCCCAAGACGTAAAAAGAAAGGTACGCTTCCATTTTGTTTTGTGTTTCTATACTTCGTTCCACCTTCAGTCCAGACGCAGCCTTCGCTACGAGTTGATGTGACCAATCGAACAGCGTCAAAAGGACACCATCGTGGTGCTTGTCATGTTTCTGTACGCTGGTCGATTGGCCCATTAGGTCGTCGCGTCGACTTCGTCTGCACTTTGCCTGTCTTTTCCCCCCACGCAAAAAGTCCCACTTTAGAAAAACCCCAACGCCCACGTCCTTTGTCCTAGTGTCGAAAAACGCCGTCGCACAAAAATCGCTGTTACCGTCAATTCATAAATCCAAAGTAACGCAAAAGTAGCGTCTGTTCCTTTTTGTCGGTACCGGTAGTGTAACGCGTTAATTTTTTTAAGTTAACGTAGGTAGGGTAACGCGTTCCTTTATTTTGCAAGTGACGAGTAACGTATTTTGTTACTTTCTTTTAGTAACGCCTACAACACTGCAAGTCACACCCCCTTTCTTAAGGAAAAGAAAAAAAAGAAAAGATTAAAAAAATATTAAACACCCCGTATATAGTTGCACTGGCTACTGCGGGACCAGAATGTAACGAGACTCTGCAAAACCAAGACAGGGGAGGTGACGAGAGAAACAATGAATTATTTTGCCGAAGAAAAAGTTGCTGTCTTTAATCGAGCTCGGTGTGTTTCATTCTTGAAATTTAAGTAAGAAAAAGGTTTGCACACCTACGCGGTATTTTCTCATATTGAAAGTAATATAATTCCGGCTAAAGAAGTAACCCTGTTCTTTTAGATTCCGGAGTGCTGTAAAAAAATTGCAGCATGGGGTTTTCGGTTGCACACGGATTTATTTACAATTTTGAGAGCAAAGTAGAACTGCAAAAATGGAACGCCGGCAGCGCTCGCCGATAGCGTTCGAACATCTCGTGCTCGCGCGATGGGTTGGAATACGCTCTTTCTGGAACGCGCGAGCACTGCTTCGCGGTGCGGTGGAATGCCGCATTGTCTCGAGCACACGTGCACTGCGTCTGCGTCGCAGTCGTCGTGGTTCTTGTCGCTGCCATATAAAAAAACAATAATCTCAGCCCATACTGATAAAACCAAAAGGCAGTCCTGAGCCATCATGCCAACAAAATGCGGCAAGGCTCTCGCCTGGGAAGATGCACTACGCTCGCAAACCTACACTTGTACAAGAAGTGGCACGTTAATAGTGAAGCAAGACATATAACGTAAAGGACTGTCCTGGTTAACACACACAAAAAAAAAAAAAAAAAATAACAAGAAGGTATGACGCTTGTCTTGCTTTTGACAATGGTTACCACTGTGGGGTATCTTTGCTCAATTCGCTGAGTTGGTTCATTTTCAATGCTTGATTTGAGCTTTAAAGAGGTACTGATTCAAAACTCGAAATTTACCTCTCACGTTCAGAAATAAGTTGAAAATGATCAACTCTACCGGCTGATCACAATCACACGCTTGCATTTTAAACGGATGGCTGTATTTTTCATTCAAAGTGGCGAGCGCTTGAAAACCAGTCATCGAAGGGCGCGGTGCGTCTCTGGATATATTCGTCGCGCCCTAGACTTGCCCGCGACGTCATCGGCCTCCTGATGGTCAAGTATACCGTAGTTATGAGCGTTGACGCTTGGTAGCATGAACGCGTTACTACCTCGCTTAGTCAGAGTGCCCAACGACTGTAACATATCTCCTGGAGATTGCGGAGCAGGTGGAGTCGTGCGCGCTATGACATGTACGTTGTCTACTTCGCGACTTGGCCAATATGGCAACGTCGGCAACGTCAGTTTCGGGCCTTTAAACAGGACGACATCGTCGCGAGGCGACTAAGGTACCTCTGTTATCTCGCAAGATGTGAGATGCTAATTTTCTACTTTACACTGTCTAAGGTAACGGCAGGATCATGCGTGACATTGGTAGGACGAGACAATTGCTGCTTACCTTATTTATCCACGACTGATCACAACCACCAGACTCGGCAAAGGCTTCACCGAAATATAAATATTGCTTTGAAGGCGTTATACCAGTTGGCATCCTTCATTTATTAAAGCGAGCAGGGAAGCAGGCTGAGTCCGGTGAGGCAGCATGGCGGGGGCATATCAATGGAGTATTTCCCGCAGCGTATAGCATCAACCGCAGCGTTTTCACGCCACCGCAAAAAAGCGCGCACACCACGACGGATTTGTGACATTCTTGTTACAAGCGCGACCACTAAACGAACGAAGTGAAGGCACATACGTAGAGGAAGCCAGCGCTGGTCTCGACGGGACGCGATTTCGGAGGCAAAGTCACAGAGCACAGAAAACACGGCTGTACAATTCTCAGACAAACTGCCACGAAAACACGCTCGCATCACCGCCACGAAAAGAACGCTTGCATCGCCACGATGTTGCAACGCGACTTGTCTCAGTGGCGAGCCCTACACGAATAAAGAAAAGCAATCGGCATAGCTTTCATCGGTCTCGTCTGTCTTGTCCAACAAAGCTTGGGCAGTCGTCCAGCAAGGGCACTTAGCACATCGTCGGCGATTAAGTTGGACGGCGAGACCATCGCTGAATTCATTGTCGCTCAGAAACTACCGCGCGCAAAAGCGAACACCGGCACAACTCTGCGACGTAAACCCCGGTCACTTCGAGAAGTCGGTGCTCCTTGGCGAAAACAGCGTTGAAAATGTCATGGTTCAGTCATAATCCCGGCAGTCGGCGCTGTAGCTACCAGCGCGCTGACTATATAAGCTCATGCTCCGCACCTAATAAAACAGTTCATTGCCAGACTCTGACTAGATTACATGGTGTCAGAAGTGGGGTGAAGAGAACAAAGAAGATATAGCATGGCGTCGTCGCTGCTCCCACCGCCGAAACCGCTGGATACAAAGGGGCGACCTGTGGCAGTCCTGGCGCATCTGGAAAAGTGAGTTGAAGCTTTTCTTGACTGAAACGATGCTCACAACGAAACCTAAGAAAGTACAAGCAGCCACCTTCCTTATGACGATAGGTGAAGAGGCACGGAAAGCATACGCGACGTTCGTTTTTGAAGCGGAGGAGGAACGAGACGACGTTAACGTGCTCGTGGAAAAGTTCGAGAGCTTCTACCGACCTGCCACGAACCTGACATACAATAAGTTTCGTTTCAGCACCCGAGATCAGCGAGAAGGAGAAACCTTTAACGAGTGGCTAACAGAGTTGCGTTTGTTAGCAAGTCGCTGCGAGTTTGGCGTGTTAGAAGAGCGTATGCTTCGAAGCCGAATCATCCTCGGGATAAAAGACAAAAAACTGCAACAGAAGTGATCTCAGAAAACCTGCTATACGCAAAGGCCGTCGAAATATGTCGAGCCCGAGAACAAGGTCAGGAACAGTTAGAAAGGATACAAAGCTTCGCGGAACAAAAGCATGCAGCCGTTGTTAATCGTATGGAAGCATCATGCCCGAAGTGCTGATTTACCGCGCACCGAGACCAAAAATGCCCAGCAATAGGAAAACGCGGCCAGAACTGCAGTGGCTACAGCCATTTCGCAAAAGTATGCAGAAAACCGAAAAAAATTCACCCGAAACAGCACGACCAAAAGCAAGTACGGGAGATTCATGCAGATAGCGATAGCGAAGAAGAATATTTCCTGCAGACTTTGCGAATGGCAAGTGTCTCCAACAGAAACCTTTGGTCAGCCCAGGTTCACGTTGAAGACGAGCCGCTCGACTGTAAGCTTGATACCGGAGCGGATTGCTGCGTCATGTCAAAACAGACGCTCGGGCGACTGACAGATAAGCTAACGCGGAAATGCAACGTGGCTCTGAATGGGTTTTTTGGTCATATGAAATATGCAAGAGAGCGCGTTGCAGTAACGCTAAGATGTGGCACCCACACAACTACAGCCCAGTTCTTTGTGATGGATCAAGACACTTAGCGGATCGATTACACTTAGCGGATCGGTCGCAAAAGAGCTCGGATTAATCAAGCGAATGGCAACAAATACGAGCCGTGACCTGTACGAAGCAGCCAAGCCTTTTGATGATGTGTTCCAGGGACTCGGCAGACTAAAAAATATCTCCTACAAGATGAAACTGAAACCTGGAGCACAAGGTATCGTTAAACCACCGAGGAAGGTGCCCATTGCTTTGAGAGATTCTTTATTCTTTATTCGTTATTCAATGATTACCCCGCAGTGCCCGAGGGCGTTACAGCAGGGGGGGTTACAAGGATGAAAAGAAGACGTCTTCATTGAAATTGAAACAGCACACTTGCTCTTCAGACAGCCGATTCCACTGTGCAATTGTTCGTACAAAAAGGGAGTTTGCAAACATGCATATCCATGCGCGGTACTCTCTAATTTTAAGACTATGATCATTACGACTAGAAACTTAATAGGGTTCTTTTAAGTAAGTCTCGCTATTTATTCCTGTTTTATTTTTAACTCTTGAGTATAAAAATTTTAGTCGCAGTTTTTCCCGACGTACGGAAAGTGGTGCCCAGTTTAAAATTTTTTTTTTTTTCATTTTTGTACAGCTTTCTTTTTTCCCGTATCGTCCAAGAACAAACCTAGCCGCCCTGTTTTGTATTTTCTCCAGCTTATTAATCAACGCTTTTTGGGCTGGGTCCCAGACAGCACATGTATACTCTAAAATGGGTCTAACACATGTTAAATAAGCAGTTGTCTTTAAGTTAGGTTGTGAGCATTTTAAGTTACGTTGGATAAAATTCATTGCCCTCCCAGCTTTTAGGACTACTTCTTCTATGTGGGCATTTTATGATAAGTCAGATGACAATATGACACCTAAGTATCTGTACGTAAGTTCCTTGGTTATAGGGTTATTATTTGTAAAATACTGAGATTCGATTTGTTTTCTTTGTGAAACAAAGGTTACCACACTTTTTGTGATTTAAATTCATTTTCCACGTAGAGCACAGTAAAGATGTTCTTTCTTGGAGATTGCGCCGGGACCCGACGACGGAAACAGCTGATAGTCGCTGACGGAAGAGTAAGCCAAACAGGACTCCGCGGATAGGGGGAAGAGAGAGAGAGAGAGAGAGAAAGAAAAAAAAAACCCGTCTATTTACAAGCGAAGCTAACTTCCGAATTCCTGCAAAAAGGTCCCACCACGTGCTCTCGTCGTCTTCTTCTCTTCTCAAAATGCCCTTTGCACCAGCCCACACGAGCGTCGCCAGTTCACCAACACACAGGGGCACACGTGCAAACGCAAACATGCAAACAAAAGAAAACGAACTCGGTCCTGTTCCAGCGTCCATTCATGGTGATGGCGAAGCCAATTCTCACACCTCCCGACTAAGTATATTTTTAGACCCGAATTGTCAAAAATAATATATAACTAAACTCAAACGCGTATGCCTATCAGTCACACCTTGCGCAGAGGTTGTGACTCAACCCACAAGAATTCAAACTATAAAAGAAATTTACACCAATATGCCAATCATATGCTAGTAAAGTGATTCTTACTATGCCCGCCAAGGCTCCAAAGCAGTGACACATCTCGAGCCGAGACTGGCGCAGCATCTAGCCTCCTAGCCTCAATCTCTTTGCCGACAGGTTATTCAAGCCACCCAGATTTCGGCGGGGCTTGAATCGGGCAGTGTATAGCTGGTTCCGGAATTCCTCCGCGCAAGAGCGACGATAGTTTATACTCTGTCCTGACTTACGAATCAGGAATGGGCCTCGCAGGCGGTCGCCGTTGTCGACGTCTTCTGCACTCCCAGCTCTCTCACACCTGGCCGGCTGGCAGGTGGTCGAGTCTTCATCGGTGTCCCTAGCTATATTATGGGACATATTCATCTCAAAGACGGTGTCCTCGTCGCTTTCCCCGCTTTCCCTGACATCTTCACCGGCCGGCTGTGACGTCAGCCACCCTAACCAGATGTCCGACTTCTTGTCGACACCCACTTCCCTGCCGTGGTCACTTTCAGCTTGCCAGAACGTCTGCCGACAAAACAAGATATTCGGTTCTTTCTCGTCGACGACGTTCACGTTCTCGTCGTGATCATCCTCCGCTCGAAGAAACGCCTGCCACCCAGGCAATAAGTTCGGTCCTTCGTCGTCGTCCACGTTCTCGGCATCGTCGTCCTCGGCTCGCCAAAACGCCTGCCGCCCAGGCGATAAGTTCAGTCCTTCGTCGTCGTCCACGTTCTCGCCGTCGTCATCTTCGGCTTGCCGGCAATTCCGCCTCCCAGAAGATACCCTCAGTCCTTCTTTGTAACCGGCGCCACCATTCTCAACGTGGTCGTTATTGGCATGTAGGAACTTATGCAACTCAGGTAAGACGTCGGGACCGGCCTCGACGTTGTCGAAGTTCACACATGGGTCGTCCTCAGAGCGCCGGGACGCCTGCCGCCCAGGCCAAGTGCACGGCCTTTCGTCGTCGACGTTCACCTGCTCGTCGTGGTCATCCTCGGCTCGCTGGAACGTCCTCCAGGCACGCGAGACGTTCAGCTCATTTCTGTCGTCAACGTCCGCCTGCACAGACACGCAGCAGCGATTGCATGTTCTTCGACGACCGTTTCGTGTCGTCGGCCTGTAACAGAATCTGAGGCGCCTCGCGGACCGATGGGTCCCACCTCTTCTGACCTTGGTGGTCCAAGTTGTTACCGCCGGTCTTGCCCACCATGGTCGTCACCTTGTCGGGCTCACGGCTGCAATCTTCCTCCACTTTGACTTTCTTGGCGTCTACTTTTTTCTTTTGAAACAGAAGTTCTTCGTCTGGTGTCTTAGTCCGGGGACATTCGCGGGAATAGTGCACCAATTCCTTGCATTTAAAACACTTCACCCGAAAATTTTCAGGTACAATGCCCTCTTGGGCTCTCGCGTTTTTCCTTGAGAGAAATGGTGGTTTCAATAAAGGGCCTCCAGACCTCAGCTCGCGACAGTCCGAGCTCTAACAAGACCCGTTCTTTGGCAGCACCATACCCACTTCTTTCACCCGTGTTCACCCTATTCACTAGTGCACGCATGCTCTCCGTGAAATAGGGTCGCACAAGATATCCTCTGAGCCGCTCAGGGACTTCATATGTCTCGAAGACGTTTTTTACGCCATCAAACTAGCTTGGCACTAATGTGTCGGACGACGGCATGGGAGTCAGCACTCCCTTCATCAATCTCGAAAAGCGAAAAACTTCATCTCGGAGGTTGAACTCCATGCCGCCTCCACTGGCTCGCCTTCGGTTTTCTGAGCGTAGATGTTCTAGTTCTAGCTCGAGGCGTAACAGCCGTTCTTTCTCCCTTACTGGTTCAATCTCCTTTTCGATTGAGCTGTATGATCGGACTCCTCCGTTCCCATCCCCTTGTGTCTGCGAGTTTGCCACTAATCCACTGAAAGGTGACAATTCACCTGGCCCGTCAACATTCCAATTCCGAACCCTATCCTGCTCTGGCGTTAGAACCAGCATCTGCCTTTCTGCACTGTCTGTATCCATGGCGGGCACACGTCAAAGAATCACCTTACCGTAAGGTCAACGACTGCCGCTGGATCACAGACGCAGCCCGCTCCTCAGAATAGTCAGGCACGAAAATGATGTCCGAGCTGTAGACTCAAGCGTTCCTCG